>NW_026624377.1:52660-69596 GCF_030028575.1 Malurus melanocephalus
AGGCTCCAGTACTTGTACTATAGGATGAACACAAGGGGAGGGGGGAAGGGAAGCAGATGAGTAGTAGGGAACTAAAACCTGCAAGAGATGTAATTTGCATAGGCAAATATTTGGAAGTCCTGTCTCACTCTCCAGAAAGAGTGGGACAAGCTGAAATTTCTCTCTTCCTTAGGGACACATAGTATTGACAGACTTTGGACTSTGCAAAGAAGGAATGGAGCAAGAGGAGACAACTTCTACTTTTTGTGGCACTCCTGAGGTACTGCATGTGCTGGGGCTTTGTTGTGACCTGGGGTCTGGAAATCTTCAGACTTGTTGCTCTGGGTCTTATGTAGCACCTCAAAAAATTATGGGCTCTCTGAGGTTGTCAGCCTAAAGCTGGAGTTYAGGCAAAGCCTTCCCTCTTCAGCAGAGGCAGCTCTACCTCTAACAGAACAGCAATTTTGGAGTTATTAATCAGCTCTTGGGAGAGGGGTCCCTGCCCTTGGAAATGGCCAAGGCTTATGAAAATAGCTGTGGAGGTGGAGACAACCTTGACCCTGGGAGCCTGTGGGCAGGATGTTTACCTGCCCTGAGACCCCAGAGGTGCAGAACAAGGAACCTGCTGGTGCTGGCAGACACAGGACCTTGCTGTGCTCTCTTGTGTGTCCTTGGTGCTGCAGGAGCTGCAGGCCCTGCACAGAGGTGAGGACTAAGCTCTCCGCTGGAATGTGAACACTGCTCAGAGGGGAGGAAATGCCTTTTCTCCGATGCACTCTGACTGGGTTTTGTCAAAACCTATTTCCAATTCGGCTTCTTGGAGGCTTTTTTTTTTCCCTTTTTTTCCTATTTCTTACTGAGCTGGGTATTTTGGTGGCAGTTCAGCCTAGGTAATGCACTTGTTCTGCAGCTTCCCCCACACAGCTTGACAAAGGGTCTGTAAAGAAGACACCTCTCAGTGCTCAAGTTCAGCAGAAGTGGACAGGAATTTCCCTCTTTTGGTGGGGTACCTCTTAAGCAACAGCACAGCATGGACCAAGCAGAAGTGTTTGAGCTTTGCTTTCCATTTTTGGTGTGTGCTGGTGTTTTCGTGCTCTAGACAGAGTCTGATAGTACAGAGGGATAATTCTGTGGRAAACTGYTCTGAAGACTGCTCAAATTCTTGCCTATTGCTCCTTGGTGGTGGCTCTTGGTAGTTTTGCTGCTTTGAACAGACCTATCAGAACTAAAAAAGCAGCTTTTACAAAACTGCAGGAGCTTTTTAGAGGTGTGATGTRTCAATGTGGGACAGGTTTGCTGGCTGAATTGTGGCAGGTGGCAAATCCTTGTAAAAATCCTCTTTAGAAAGAGAACCTTCTGTAGCCTGGAAGGACACTTTGAGGGCTTTGGTAGGTGTCTTTGAAGCCCATTGCTCCAAAGCAAGTGGMAAGTTTATTAGATAATAGCAGGAAATACATCTGTGTGCTTTCTAATGAATTTGCTCAAAGAGCTGCAGCCAGGTTTGGGACTTAGAAAGGCAAATCTCTTCCTTCATAATTTGACTCAAATATTTCCTTCTGCCTTCCCAGTACCTGGCCCCTGAGGTGCTAAAGAAGCAGCCCTATGACAGGACAGTAGACTGGTGGTGCCTRGGAGCTGTCCTCTATGAAATGCTCTTTGGACTGGTAAGAATGGAAATGGGTTGGTTTACTTTAGGCAGTAGAAATTTTATTTTCAAAAGCTGTGGTGTGAGATTGGTGTAGCATTCACAAGGTACTGATAGATAACAAAATTCTGAACTAATGATCTGGTTCAATTATACCGCTGCCCTTTGGGCCAGGGATGAGGCAGATCTCCCTCTTCTACTCACTGCAGGACTCATTTTGACCTGCAATGCGTGGTTGCTTCTGGTAGCTCATGCTTTACCTGGCTGCTTCTCCTCTCTTTCAAATTAGCCTCCTTTTTACAGCCGGGATGTGTCTCAGATGTACGACAACATTCTGCACAAGCCACTGCAGATCCAAGGAACYAAGACTGTGGCAGCTTGTGACATCCTCCAGGGACTTCTCCACAAGGACCAGAAGAGGAGGCTGGGTGCCAAAACAGACTTTGTAGGTGGCCTCCACTATGATCAGGAGGGAGGGAGGATGGATGGGAAAACTTTCTATTCTGAGCATTTCTTTCATAACAGCACTGCCTTGGAAAAAGCTTCCCACACAGTCTGTCCCTTCAGCCKCCTACAAGGGAAACATGGGACAGACTTGGATTTCCAAAGGGAAAGAAAGGGGTGGTGGCAAGCTAAGGACACCAGTGTGTGATGGGTCATTTCCCTTCAAGGGATTCCTGGATSRYGAYCYTCATGTATTAAGGATTTGTGGATAWGGGTAYGTGGTAACTTYAARWCATGCTYCAACCACTTAAAGCTGTGAGACCAGGTAATGGAAAAGAAGGGATGGCAGAAGACTGACTTTTCCCTCCTGCTTTCTATGCAGCTTGAGATCAAGAACCACGTRTTCTTCAGCCCAATAAACTGGGATGATTTATATCACAAGAGGATTACTCCTCCGTTCAACCCCAATGTGGTAAGTGGGGAATTCTGCCTGTTGTGCAAAAGGGATCCCCTCCAGATGTCTCATGCTGACACAGAGCTCTGAGGTGTGGGTTGGGAGCTGCAGATGCAGYGGTGATGGCTCTTTTGGAAGGGCAGCTCTGTTGGACTGTCTGAACAATGGTTTGGGTCTGCTCACTCAGTGATTCTCTGCTCCTTGGCTTAGGCTGGCCCAGCTGATCTGCGGCACTTTGACCCTGAATTCACCCAAGAAGCCATCTCTGCCTCCATCACCCGCACGCCTGACCTCGCAGCCAGCAGCTCCAGTGCCTCCGAYGCATTTTTAGGATTTTCATATGCACCAACTGAAGAGGACATTTAAGTTTTACAAAGGCTTTGTGAAGCCCTATTTTAAATGAATGGATTTGATGGCTTTTGGGTTTTCTTTCTTTTSTTTTGAGAGGATTGGTACTGTCCTTTGCTCATGGTTTAAGGAAATTGGCACTAACACATTAACTGGCTGGGATGGAACAGTTCTTAATTTTTGCTGTTTGGTGAATTTTTTTCCCTAAATGAATGTTTCTCTGCCAGGGAAAGTGGGACGCTGATTAAGATTCCCCCCTGAGTGTCGTGTGCTACTTGGCAGAAGTGTATTCACTTTGTGGTTGTATTTATGGTCGAGGTATATGCCATCATTTGAATCAACAGCCATGTCCCTGTAACTGGACACATTTTGCTTATTTTATTTTATTTTTTTGTGAAGCTATGCTCAGCTACGTCCAATGTCTTTCCCCAAGTCCTCAATGGCGAAGGAAACTCTTCACATCACCATGAACAGTGGCTTCTTTCCTTTAAGTGGACTCTGTCACCTGAGCTACTCACCTTGGACTGAGCTGGACTGAGGGAAAAACTGTTCATCAGTTATTGCTCCAAAGGCAGCTGCAGATCTGTAAATCCTGARCTGCACTGTGGCCTTTCATGCCCGTCTGTCCCTCCTCAAAGTGAGTGGATCATCTCTCTGGTCCAGGATTGGGGCACAACCGAAGCAACAAGGAGGTGGTTACAGAGGAGCCAACGTGTAGGAGGAAATGCCAGACCAAAAGGGTGGGGAAAGAGGCTTAGTTGCTTGGCAAAATAAAAATAATTTTATAGCTGAACTGTGGTTGGGGGTGGTGGGTGCTTTCCCAGCACGTGCTTGCCTTTCTCAAGGCACACCAACACTGCTGTGCTGAGCACAGGGCCATGCAGAGCAAGGGCTGGCTGTGCTCCAGCACTCACCTGAAAAAGCCCAGCACGGATGTGGAACAGTTATTTACTCTGCCTTAATTTAAACGCTGATGTATTCATTGAATGTCACTTCACTTTTTTTTTTTTTTTGTTTAAAAGCTGTTCTGTGCTGTTGCTGTGGGGGGAGGAGAGGGGGCTCAGAGCAACACAGGGATAAACAAGGGGTGGCTTTCTAAAAGTTTTGTGACGCTCATGCTGTGGGAAACCTTGTGCTGGAAAAATTTGTTTGGATTTTTTTTATCAGGCTTTATCTTGTATATGCTGAAGTCATTGGAAATATGACATGGTTTATATTAAAGTGCAAACACTGATGTGCTTCTGTGGCTGTTGTGGATCTGAGGGGGAGGAGAGAGGGAAGTGGGGTGAGAGCTCTGTGCTGGGCCTTAGCGCAAGAGCAGGAACGCACTGAAACTTCTGGCTTTAAATTTAAGAGAAATTCCTTTCTTTAAACTGACCACAGAATCATGGAAGGGTTGGATATCTTAAAGGCTAAGGGCAGGGATACCTTCTACTAGCCCAGGTTGCTGCTGGCCTKGGGCACTTGCCGAGATGGAGCAGCCACAGCTTCTCTAGGTACTCCGTGTCAGGGCCTACCCCTCACACGGCAGAACCCGCTTCTCTCGGGACTGGGATTTTAGCCACAAGCAAGAGCAAAGACCCAGAGACTCAAGAGAGGCCGCAGGGTAGCGGGACCGTCCCGGATCATGTCAGGGGCCGATGGGGTCAAAGACCCGGGCTGAGTGAGGGCGGGAGCGCGCAACGCTGACCCGCCCCTTCACACCCCCCGCTCTACGCAGTGGGACCGTCCCGCCCCTTTCCCCGGCGGGGAGTGGAGCGAACCACCGCGGCGACCTCTGCACCCGCGGGGGGGAACAGGACAGGCGCGCATGCGCCCGGCGGAGCGTTGCTAGGGCGGAGCGCGCGTGGTGACGGCGGCACGGCGGGGACACGGCGGGACCCGCGGGCGGCCGGAGCGCTGGCGCTTCCCCGCTGCTCCCCGCAGCCCTCCGGCAGCCCCGGGGGAGCCTATGGAGAACGGCCCGCGCAATGCCATAGTGTTCAACGCCTCCAAGGGCGAGAGCTTCACGCCGGCCGGCGGCTACAAGGCCCTGCGGAAGCGGCTGCGCGGCAGCTGGAAGGTGCAGAGGTGAGGGGCGGCTCTCGGGGGCACGGAGAGGCCCCGCCGGGGGTGTGTGGTCCGAGTGGTACCCGAGTGGCCTTTGGGGATGTGTCTCATGAGCTACGGTCGCTCTCTCGCGTTGATTGCGCTCTGTGGCATCTTCTGACGGTGTGGGGGCTGTTCGTGGTTCTTTGGAGCCACAKCTGTCTCACCTGTGGAGGAGATGGRGTGTAAATTGTGAGGATGAAGCTCCTCCTAGAGATTTGTAAGTCTGCCTCGATTTGGAGTTTGGGTCGAAAAGAAAAACAGATGAAKATGATAGTGTTTMCCTGACTGCTGTAAAATGGCATGGRACTGTTCGGGAGGGGGTCAGGTTGGGAACCAGGGAAAGGTCTCTTGTGTCCCCAGAGGGTGCTGGCACTGCCCAGGCTCCCCAGGGAATGGTCCCGGCCCCGAGGCTGCCAGAGCTCCGGGAGCGTTTGGACAGCGCTGCCAGGGATGCTCAGGGTGGGGCTGTTGGGGGGTCTGTGTGGGGCCAGGATCCCTGTGGGTCCCTTCCAGGCCAAAGAAAAGAAAAAAAATTATCGGAAGCTCCTCAGGTGCAAAGTTTAGTAGCAGCTGTGACAGCTGACAGCAGCTCTGGATCTCCACAGTGCCTTGTTRGAGGAGCGTTACTCTTTAGCTGGTTGACACTTGTAAGGATTGTTTTTGCTCAAGTTGTCAACTTCAAACCCAGATAAAAGGATGCGAAGTGACTGAAGTGATTTGCTTTGTGTTCATTTGCCAGGCCTTTAAAAAACAAGCAAAGGAAAAGGTTGTGGCTCAGGACTGTATCCAARAATAATGCATGTCTTTAATAATCTATTCATAGCTTAAAAGATGAGATCACATCTGAGAGACTGTTTGGGGTGAAATTGTGGATTACAGCAGGGCCAAGAGAGAAGTTCAGTGCKGATGAGGTAAGAAGTTGGTAATTTTTTTAAAATTAATTATGTTTTAAAATTTGCCTAAGTAGAAAAGAACAAGACAGAAGACTYTGTTGTAATGCTGCTTTATATTACTTCACAGAAATTGAAATTGGAATGTTTCTCTTACAGGATCAAATTAAATGCAAGCAGGCAAAATCATATACCTTCCCTCATCTCAGTATAACTTCCTGCAGTTTTGTGTGTAGCTTCTCATGTTTGTTTTTTTCTGGATCTTTGTTGTTTTCTAGTTTTCTGTTTTGAAGAAATTCCTGGAGGATGGTGGRGCCATCCTGGTGATGCTGAGAGAAGGTGGAGAGTCCCGGAATGGCACAAATATTAACTTTTTATTAGAAGAATATGGGATCATTTTCAATAATGGTAATGGGGCTTACTGCTACCTTTTAGTCATCAATTTGCAGCAAAATTGAAAGMACAGGTTCAGCCTTTGTGGATACGAGACAAGCAGATCTTTCTCACAAAGTATCTGTTGATCTGAAAGATATTTTTTCTTTAAATCTGCCTGCACATGRTAGGGTAATACTGGAGCACAGAGAGGGCTTTCCATGGACAGAGTCCATGGACAACTTGGCCATTCMTTTGCTGTAGTTGTTAGTTATAATTTACTTTTAAAAAATTAATTCTAGTGWCATTTCTGTCATAAATCTATTATGTCCGAAAGGAAATGGTAGTGAAGGCTGATTTCAGTTCTTTTGGGAGCCAAATGCCAGCTTTGTGGGGCTATGAGCAAACACCCAGGGAATCCAAGATATTGCTAAGCTATTTTTACTTTGCTAAATCCAGCACTCTGATCAGCTGAGATGTAAATTTCTGTATTTTTTTCTTTTTCAAGATGCCGTAGTACGAAATGTGTATTACAAGTACTACCACCCAAAAGAAGCRCTAATCTCTGATGGAGTTTTGAACAGGTAAATATTTGGGGTATGTAAATCTTCACAGTAAACTCTTGTGGCCTGGATTGTTTTCAGCAAGGTTTTTTTTTCAATATCTTATAGGGGAATCAGTGAAGCTGCAAAGAAAACAGTGCTTGAGACAATAGATGAAGATGGAAGGGGCCATGACTCACAGTAAGTATTTTCTATGMGGAAATTAATGTAGAATACCTCAGAATTGGCAGGTTTATGATTAGCAGCACTACACTGCAGGTGTGTTCAGATTTTTTAATGCATTTCTTATGTCAGCTTCTTAGGTTTTATCTGGAAAGGAGAATCTGGTAGAGCTCCCTCTGAAGGAGCAGGAGGGATAGGGTGGGAAAGGAATTACTGTTTTCATGACCAGATCTTTTTGGCCTCTAGTCTGTGGGTTTGAATTTGAGTTTTAGGAATCTGTCCAACCTGCATGCAGGTGCTGATGGAATTCCTGTGTTTCCTGCAGAGCTCTCACCTTCGTGTATCCTTTTGGAGCCACACTGAATGTGATGAAGCCAGCAGTGGCAATTCTGTCAACAGGATCCGTCTGCTTCCCTCTCAACAGGCCTATCCTGGCTTTCTATCAGCATGAGGTACGAGCTGCCTGGAGCATTCCCTGCACTCCCCTCTGCCCCACAAAGAAATTGTGAGTGCATCTTTTGGGGATATTTACAAACCCACCTCAATTTTTCATGCRTCTGCAAACTCCAGTGAATCCTACCTCTTATTATGGTAAATTTCTTTGCATGGGGTTCAGAGAAGAATTAATGAGGTGGTCAGCAAAGATTGCATATTTTTTTGGTTGACTGATAGAGATCTTTAGTTCTTTAAAGTTTCAGGGGGTTTTCTCCTGTTTTAGTAATAATTTATTAAATAAGATTATCCTTAGCTTTGTAAGTACACCATGTTGAATGAAGGAAGAGGCCTATCACCTCAGAACCAGGAGTTTTTAATATAAGTAAAGAAATAAATTAAAAAAAATCTAATAGTAAGATAGTTACAAACRCAGGATTGATATTGTTCATGAATGTGATCCAGTTAACACGGTTTTTTACTATGTAGATGAGTAATRCAATGCAGTAACAATTGTGTCTAAAACTGTGATTTGGAAGGAGTTTTTGCTATATTGTATTTTTTGTTGGTAGGATAAAGGTGGAAAGATGGCAGCACTGGGATCTTCCCACATGTTCAGTGACCAGTATTTAGAYAAAGAAGAAAATGGTAAGATCATGGTAAGTTGGAGTTTTTTKGGGGTTGTTTTATTTTTCTTTAATAACACCCTAGTGGATCTTCACAACATTTGCAAARCGTTCCAAGCTCAGCTACAGTTTAGAGCAAGAGAGCTATGAAATTAATTCAGTTTGGAGATTCTAAGCCAATACTGACAGATATTCTTTGTTTTATTGCCTTTTTTTCATTATTTTCATATTTAGATTTAATGTAAATGTTTAAGCATAGTATGAGATTACCTGGATTCTCTTGAAATTAATTTTTACCCTTCTCCAGGATGTGCTTTTCCAGTGGCTCACAACATCAGATATCCACTTAAATCAGATGGATATGGAGGACCCTGAGGTAAGAGAGATCCATCTCAAGGGGATAAAGAACAGTGTGATTGACAGCACCAGTTTTGKCACACCTTGTGTTYAGCACAGAGTGGGTTTGAATTTGWGTTTTAGGAATCTGTCCAACCTGCATGCAGGTGCTGATGGAATTCCTGTTAACAGGAAGATGTCTGCTGCTGTTGTTGCAGAACCTTTATTCATGGTCTAAGATTGAGTAGGCAGATGGCTTAGGTRCAAAAAATTAGGTATCACTCAGASTAAGATTGCTTTTCATTATCAGATAAAATCTGTGAAAGTCTCTTCCCAGTTTGTCCATGTTTGAGAKGGACTGTGTAATGAATTTGCACTTCACTCTGAGCCCTCAGACAAGAGGAATGTGCAGGAAGGAAAGGCAGATTTTCTGTATGTAAGTAGGGATCAATCTGTATGTCAGTTTTAGTTGTTTTTTTTTTAACTGATGGATACAAATGCTGCTTGTAATTGGAAATAACATCTGTGATAACATTGTATGGTCTGTGTGCATAAAAGAACAACTGTTGACTGGTAAGCTGGCTCTTTAAAAAAAWTAAGAGAAATCCAGTTAAAACTTCCATTTACAGCTGAGGGAAGGGTTGGCACAGTTCCTAATTTAGTGAGCTGCACTGCAAAGGGCCATACCTGGTAAAGAGTGAAATAATTATTTCTAAGTGAGATTTGAGGTGAGATATAAACTGGAAATAGATRATAGGAATGGGTTGGCCATTTTAAATGACAGGGGTGTGTGTCTGTGTTCAGATTTCAGACTACACTGTGCTCCCAGACACGGCCGCGCTCTCTGAGCAGCTGCGAGTCTGCCTGCAGGAAGGAGATGAGAACCCAAGAGACTTCACAAAGCTGTTTGATACATCCCTTTATCAGCTGGACACAACTACCCTCCCTTCAGTTATCAAGTCAGCAGCTGTAATTTTCTTATTACTTATTTATTTATTCCATTCTGTGTTCTGCATTTRCTGTTTGTGCTTGACTCTGTGTCCTTAAGAGCAGGAAGGACTGAGCTGTAGGCAGCATTTTGAATATGGATATACCAGGAGATRGATTTGTACTGTGTGACAATGATGTTTTCTCTTGCTTCTAATCTTAGCTATAGTTACATTTTTTTAAAAAATAACTTTTGACTATCAGTTTCCTTACAAATGTTTTTGAAATCCCAGTTCTGCTTTTTTGTGCTGGATCACTTTTTCCTCATCCATGTTCATCCATCTAAAAGTCGATTGAGAAATTGAGCTGTGATTTTTTAAATCATCTTTTACTGGTCCATAGTTCTCTGAGGTCCTTCTAAAGTGGACATCCTTTTTCTTTCATGCTGCAAAATACAAAACTTTGATGCTAGTGTGTTTATAAAAATCCATCTCTACAGCTTGAAAGTGGAAATGGAGCTGTATCTTTTTTCCCCTCACACTTTGGATTTTTCTGTGCTGCAGAGCTTATGAAGAACTGAATGTGAAACATGAACCCCTCCAACTCATTCAGCCAGAATTTGAGACTCCACTACCTGTCCTCCAGCCAGCTGTGAGTAATTTCCTTGCCTGTGTAGTACAGGGAGAACCCTTCTTCATGAAAATTGAACATGATGATCTTGGAGGTCTTTTCCAACCTCAGTGAATCTCTGGTTCCTTTATTTMATGCAAAATCTCTGTGTATAACTTCCATGGTTCTGTAAAAAAAGTCGTGAGAAATGCTGCAGTAATAATTAATCACTTGGGAGTTGAATACACGGCAGGGACCATCTTTTAKGAAAGAGCACTTGTTTACACTTCTRATTTTTATCCAAAAGGCTTCACAATGTAGTGTGTGGTACCATTATATGGTATTTCAGAGAGCAGTGGTGGTGAGTACTGCACTGACTGCTGCCAGGGAGGAGCCAGTCTGTCCTCCTGTGCTTCCATCTCCCACATCCTCGGGGGAAGCAGAAAGTGGAGCATTGGTCTTTTTACAGCAGGAGCTGATCAAACTTTTACCAGCAGAGGTTTGGGCTGACAGCAGCAACACGAGCTGTGGTGGCATCAAACTAATTTCAGAAAGCAGGGATCTCTGAGTGTCTGAATTTTGCCATCATTGTTCCATCTTTCTTTACCCTGKCCAGTGAGAAAGCTGCAGGAGTGCAACTGAAAGTGGTGTCTCATGCACTGCTTTTTAAAAACCCAAGACCAACTTGTGACATAAATGGTGCCTGCATGAAACAGAAAGTACCCTGACCAGAATTGATGTGAATATGTTTTCAGGGTGAGCTGTTATGGCCAGTTTAGTTCCTCAGCTCTCAGCTGAGTCTCATGGAGCAAAACTGAAACTGCTAATAAAAATGTCTGGTTGTGATGCTGGGTGGTAATTCTGGCACACTTGCGACCAAACTCATTTGGAATGTTCAGTTATTTTTACAACATAAAAATGGAATTTTCAAATGGTGCCCCTTTTTTTTGGAGCTGCTTTTGAGTTTCTAGAGGGTTTCTTCAAGTCAAATAAGTCCAAAACTGTTGTTTTCGAGATCTCTGAAGTATAGAAAAATGTGTGGCAATCAACCATGCTGCTTTTTCTCTCCAAGGTTTTTCCACCTGCTTTCAGAGAATTGCCTCCACCGGCTCTGGAGCTCTTTGACTTGGATGAAACYTTTTCCTCTGAGAAAGCACGACTTGCAGAGATCACAAACAAATGTAAGTGGAGCAGATCGATTGTTTACACATTTATATAAAATGTTTGAGTTTTTAGAGGAAAATTTTTATGTTTAATTTGAAAGCATGGACCTCATTTGGGAAAATCCACTGCTCTCGTCCCAATCCAAGAAATTGAAAGGCTTTGGAAATTGATAGCGTGACTTTATGTACTATGACATTATATTTTGTCTGGTTTTTGACATTTTACTATGCTTCTGCCTGCTGTTTCCTATATTGTGCATAAATTGCTTTGTGTACTCTAGTGATGAATTTCACATCTTTTCTATGCTTTGAAGTTAAAATGTTAAGATTATTTTAAAGACCTGAAGAAGATGAGAAGGTACTGGCTGCAGGAGTCCACCATGGCTCATCCATTGAGCTTGGTTATAGGGCTGAACCTCTCAGAATGCCAACAGCAAATGGAGATTCAGAGCAGGTTTTTGGCCAGCTGCTCCAGATGTGTGATACTCACCTGCATTCCTTCCTGGCTGCTCGTTTAGGCACTGATGATGACCTGGAGTTTTACGTACGGAAATGCGGCGATATCCTGGGAGTGACGAGCGAACTCCCAAAGGAGAAGCAAGATGCCAAATACATCCTGGAGCACATCTTCTTCCAAGTGGTCGAGTTTAAGAAACTGAATCAGGTATTTTTGATAACAAATTACAAGTGAGTAGTTGATAGCAGCGCTGAAGGTGGTGTGTCATTGTAGCAGCTGCACTTGTCACAGGCAAGAGGAACGGTGCTGCAAGAAATTAGTTGTGCAATAAATTAAACCAATGAAGTGTGATCCAGAATACTTATGACTGTTAATCTCTTTAAAACATGCAAGTGCTTAATTTATTAAGTCTCTCATTTATTTTAATTGGGAGATTAATACATGCAAGTRTAGTTTGTAATTGCAGCTAAGTCAGTTCATTCCTGGTGGCCGAGTGAAAGCAGCGTGTCCTCAGTAGTGTTCACAGCTCTGGCCACTGCTGCAGTGCAGAGGTGAAACCAGCATTGTTCCTCAGGAGTACTGAAATTATTCCTCATAGTAGATTTGATGCTTCCAAGTGTGTTTGGAGCACGTTGGCAGAGCAGCAGTTTGTGCTAACAAGAATTCCCTGTTTCACACATGGTCTAGTTAAGCCAAAAATCTTACAGTTCTATCCTGTTGTTAAAACTCTTTTTTCTTATTTTTTTTTTCTTCCAGGAACATGATACTGACCCAAGTGAAGCTGGATTCCAGAACAGTACCTGAGACATGGCTTTCCTCAGTTTGAGATAGACCTGTTAGTGAAAATATATTTTTCCATTTTATAAAAGCCTCTCTTTTCAGTATATTGATTGGGACTGTCTCAGTAGTTCACTGAATGCTTGGATCATTTATATGTGGTAGTTCAGACAATTAATGCCTTCTGGAGAACTGCTTGTATTTCACAAGCACTTTCCAAAGAATTTGTTATTTTTCTACTTCTTTATTGAAACTGTAATTTTTTAATATATTAAAAAYATAATATACCAAGAAAATGTGATTTGGGTCCTTCTTTCTGACTCCAGCATAAATTTTCTTGTAGTAAGTCTTTCTGTTGGTGTACATGAAGTCCTTAATTGCACTGTGAGAAGGATTTTTATTTTGATTTGTGAACGGAGGACAAAAATATAGAGACATATTTTTAACAGCAGCTGCTGAAAATACATTTATCATCCTGAGGCAGCCTCCTTTTGTCTCTCTGCCAAAGAGAACTAAGGAGAGGTGAGTTTGCTACTGTAGAAAGAAAATATTTCTTCCAAGAGAGGGGAGGATTTGAAATKAAGCAATAATGACATTGTTGCAGATCACTGCCTCACATCAGACTGGAACTGCCATTACTGGAATTTTAAACATGGAGGACAGTACATGGATRAAAACATTAAGATTTAATGGATCATTATTAAGAAACTGTGATACTGCACAGAAACTCAGGGATATTTTTACTTGCAGTTTTTTGATATCTAGCCCACGCCCTGAGGTGGTGAGTTCAGTATGCACAGAAGTGGAAATTCAGGTTAAATCCATTGACCRTGAAATGTTGAAGCTCAATGCACAGCAAAAATAGAGTGAAGRAGATCAGTGGTGAGAAGAAAAGATTTGTCCACATCATCAACACCACATCTCTATTTAAAGGATTTTTTATATATTAACATGGTGAAATTGCATTATAAAGCTATTTTTGGCTGTCAATCTGACACTCAAATGGTTAAATGCTTCCCCCACTCAGGCCTTCCATGACTCCTGTGCTTTAGCTTGCTCTGCTGTGGTTTAACATCAAAGGTGCTTTTTGCAAAGAAAACTCTTCATTTTTTTATCCCTCCAAAATATGATTTTATTTTACACTTCTTCATGGTTCACATGCCATCTTGGCACAAGTTTTTCTAAAGGAGGTGCCCCAAAACCCCTGCCAGGTTCTTGCCCAGCTGAGATGTCCTAATAGGATGTTAGCAGAAGTTGTATCTCTTCCTACACTGCAGACATTCCCTTCTCACAGCAGCACATTGGAAAATCTTCATTTCTTCCTCTGTTTTCCTTTAAGGCTGTGGTTGTGTTTGTCACCCAGAGCACTTTTTGTACATTCCAGCTGCAGATTTACACAACAAGTTTAATCTCTCCTGTGCAGTATCAATAGGAATCAGCCAGCCAGCACAGACTGCAGCTGAACCAACCCCCGAGGTGCACCTCTTGGTAATTATAGCTCTGGTTTGTACTCTTCTGGGGTGTTTATACTTCAAACTGTAAATACTTTCTCTTTCCCAGCCCTGTTTCAGAGTTGTTTTGTCACCTGTTTCCTGATGTTGTAACATGATTTAGAACAAAAGTCATGTGAGCAGCCAGGGGATACAAGCAGCTCCCTGTTTTCTGTGTCTCTGAGGCTGCTCKGACAGCTGAAGAACAAATTTTTCACTGATAGGATGCTTTTTAACGAGTGTGGGATACATGTAGCTCGCATCTCTTTCTAAGCTGTTCCTTTAGCCCTCTGGAAGTATTTAAACTTACTCTGTAACTAGAAACACTTGAGTCATGGGAGTGYGATGCATGTAAAATTTATGGCAGAGTGATGGAATTTTGACGGAGTACAAGTAGGTGGAGGCTTTTCAAGAGGTGAGGGCAAGGCCAGTGGACAGGTTAGGCACATAGATGGAGAGGGAGTTGATATATTTATTAAATTACTGCTGTGATTCACAGAAGTTGGTTACAAGCAGTTCTTACTCTGTTTTCGTCTCTGTCCTCTCATCAACACGACTCATTATCCCTTAATCTGTCCCTAAAAGAGGAGGGTGGAGTGTAAATTGGTTATTCAGCAAACCCCAAATGGCCCAAAAAGTGRTTTTAACAAGTCTTTCTCCCTTTCTTTCCTGTAAGCAGAGACAGGAGAGGAAAATCAGGATTGTGTGAGTGGGGTGAGATCTAACAGGAGAGTGTGAAAATCTTTAAGAAGAGTGGATGGGATGGTCTGGGCTCCTTTCCTTCTCTCATGAGCAGTGGTTRCACATAACAGAGGAAGCCTTCCCAGCGTGGTGGCAGGTGCTGGATTCCCGCAGTAAACCCCTGCCTCGGTGGGGCGGGTGACAGGCCGGGGTGCCCGGGGAGCCGCTCCCCTCTCCCGGCTGTGCTTTCCCGGCGCTCCAGGACAGGGATCCCCAGCCCCGGGCGCGCTCCCGGCGGGCAGGGCCGGCCCCGCAGCCATGGCCCGGGGGCTGCAGCCGTGTCCCCGCTCCCTGCTCCGCCGGGACCTGCCCCCTCTCCGCCAGGTAACGGGGCCGGGCTCGCCCACCTTGGATGATCCTGCCCCGGAGAGTTGTAGCCGGAGCCAGCCCTGGGTGTTCAGGGAGCTCAGCCTCAGCAGGGAGGGCAGTGAGAGCCAGAGACCAGCGCCAGAGAGTAATTTTTATCTTTATTGTGTTAATACAAAAGAGAGGGATAGGGAAGGAGGAGGAGCCAGCAAGGCTGCGGTTCTCCGGGTGCCATCACCAGCACAAGCATCCCCCACCATCAGTGCCCACTCAGTCACCCCAGGTGAGCAGATTTAACCTGTCCACAGTGCTGCCATCACCACTCAAACCGCTGGCCTGGTCTTGTGTGCTGCAGCGGGGATCCCTCCTCCTCGCAGGAGGGCCCAAGCACCCAGCAACATCACAGAGCATGGTGCAGAAACAYGGGGACAGCGTCAGGATCACTTGGCTGGGGCTCCAGGGGGGCAGACCTGTGGATCAGCGTGGGGTGCTTCTTGAAGGCACCAGGCCAAGCCAGAGGAATCACCACAGAGGTGTCCAGGGATGGCACGTCTGGCTTGGAGCACCCCAGTATCCATAACTCCTCGGCGCTTACATCAAGGGACGCGCTGGTGTCCAGAAAGGATTTTATTGCTGAGATCTCCCACCCRGGTGCTGGCACTTTGCCAAGGGCTGAGAGGTCTCCAGCAAGCTCAGAGCTCTTGAAGAGCAGGCTCTCCGATGGTTTGGAGTGTTTGTCATTCTTGCAAGGTGTGGAGGTGTTCTGTGATGCCAYATTCCCCAGGCAGCAGTCTCTGCTGGGGTGCTCACAGGGCAGGCCAGACAGCTCCAGGGCAGCCTGGCCATGGTGGGCCTTGCAGAAGCAGACCAGGCTGAGGTCAGACATGCCCTGGGTCAGGCTGTGCCTGTCAGGCTTCCCACAGCTGCTCAGAGACTCTGCCTGCTTGACAACACACAGAGAGCTGCCGCTTGCTGTGTTGTCCAAGTCCACGGGAAGCTCCCACATGTCCGGTCTGGAGGCACTGCTGGAGTCCATGTAATAACTCACAACAGGAGAGGAATAGCTTTGGCTGGAGGACCCGGCCAAAAACCCATTTTCTAGGATTTCCTTTCTGGTCAGGATGCTGGTGCTGTGCCGCTGGGTGGACAGCATGGTGTAGAATCCAACAGTCTGGCTTATGGAGAGAGATCAGGATGTGCCTGTCAGAATAAACATATGAAATATTCATTACTGTTCACTAAGAAATTACAGACTTGAACAGCAGGACCACTCTTGGTAAAATCCTGTCTCAGTCTTGTGAGGAGCTGAGCAGGACTCACGACAGGCAGGAGAACATCCAGCCTGGCACTGTCTTTTTGAGCAGAACAGTTGCACCACAGCCTGTTTGTTACTTAGAGGTCATGGTGGAGCCTCCCTGGAGTTATATTTATTTGATATCAGCCTGACACCACTACTCTCAGCTTTGTGCAGGGGATAAGGACATTTTAGCCTCGCTCCTGAGGTCAGAGGGCCACTAATTCCAGCTACAATTGAGGCCCTTTGAGAAAGAGGCACCAAAACCAGGCYCTGAACTGCTCCCTCTGCCAGGAGAGGCTGAGGGACAGCTCTTATTTTATTTTTAGTCCCACATACAGCAATCCTCACTACCAGCTCWGCCAGGAGCTGACTTTCAGCTACCACCTGAGGGACGAGGGCAGGCCAGGGAAGGGGATGGCTATGATCCAAAYGCCTCTTTACTCTGAATGCATGTTAAGCAGTGATAAATAGCTCCTAAATTTACTGTACAGGGGCTGTATAGACAGTCTAAAGGGAAAAGAGACTAAAAACCTTTTCTCTTAGTGTATGAGAAATAAGAAATTAAGGAAAGAACAAAAGCACAGAATAAATAGTACTACTTACCTTCAGCTCCTGTAAAGACCACTTGAAGTTCTTGACCCTTCACTGTTACTTAGAGTGCTTTTGTAGTGCTGGTAATCAATTAACAGGCTGATTTCCTAATTAAACTAGTTTGGGAGAGGGAGGAGCTTCTGTTTGCCTCTTTTTAAGCACAAGGGCCCGGGTAGTGGGCTACAGCTGAGTGATAGAAATGCTCAGTTCTGTGAGGGCTGGGTTATGTTTGTACT
>NW_026624377.1:72899-84864 GCF_030028575.1 Malurus melanocephalus
GGCCTGCTCCTCCCGGCCGGCGGGCTGCGGGATGCGGGGCGGCGGTACCCGCGCTGCGGGATCCCCGGCTCCGCCCGCCCCGCTCTGCCCGCTCGCAGCGCGGGGTGAGGGGGAGCCCTGMGGCTGCTGCCCCGCACCGCTCCCCGCGCCCCTCTGCCGGAGCTGGACCGGGGAAATGGGGCCGGTGCCCAGATGCAAAGTCCATCCCGGGGGACAGAAGGGGTAGAAGTGGAAAGAAATGCTCTTCTCCTGTTCTGGGCAGCATTAAACCGGCCAGCAGGTGCGGGAGCCCAAAGCTGAGGGTCTCCTTTAAATGTGGGGTGGGTGGGTGCCGGTGAGGTTTGGGCTCGGCGCTGGAAGAGAGATCTGGAGCTCTGCTCCCTACGATGGAGGTTGCCCTTGAGTTCTGCTCTCTGTGGTGGAGGTTGCTCCCTCTCCTGTGTTTTTATCSTGCGGAAATTATAATCTTCCTTTATCCCTCTCTAGTGAGGACCAGGATGAGCTGCATTACCAGGATACAGACTTGGACGTGCCGGAGCARCGGGATGGCAGGTGCAAAGTCAAGTGGACACAAGAAGAGGTGAGTGAGAGCCTGAAATGTGCTGACAGAGGTGCTTTGGGGTGCTGCCTCTGACATGGCACCCTGAGCTTGGGTGACTCCACCCCAGTGCTCACCTGCTGCAGCCTTGCTGCTGGAGAGGACCCTGTGCCTCCTGTGCTGAGTGAGGCTCAGAGGTTCAGGGCAGTTTGAGGTGCAGCCTCAAGAGCAAGAGCTCCAGCCTTTTTAGCTTAATGAGTCCTGAGCAAAACACCACTGCCTGCAGCACTCCTGTGAGTGCAGAGGGGTCCCACAGGATGGCTGAGGCCTCCAACAAGCTGAAATGTGCAGTGGAAATCTCCTTTTTCTGGAGCAAAAGCAGGGAGTATTGACGCTTGGGATCATGGCTTAGTCATCCTGGCTAGGAGCCTGAAATGAGCTGGGATATTCTCTTCCTTCCTCCCAGTTTCACTATTGGTTTTGTGCCGTGTGAAAGCCCCAAGCTGGGGTCAGAACACCAAGTAAGGTGGGCTTTGTGGAGAGATCAAAGCCTTGGGCAGGGAATAATTTAATTATTGAGCCAGCCAGAGCTCACAGACCCTTCTGACAACTTTCTGTGAACTGTAGGAGTTCACACACATGGGCCACAGCAGGGATCACAAAAGAGATGCTGTAGAGCCCTGTAACACTGAAAGGCAGAAGAGCACCAGGCAGCGGAGATCCAGCTTTCCTGACCAGACAAAACCAGTGGCTGAGCTGGGAGATGGACTGTCCAATCAGGTTGTACTGAGGCAGGAGAGGCAGGCCCTTGGCCACAGGGTTTGACTCAGACTGTGCTGGAACAGAGCTGAGCTCTTGTTCTGTGTTCTCTGTGTGAGCTCGTCCCAGCACAGAGCTCAGAACCAAACAGTTCCAGCTGGGCTCCACATGCTGGAGCACTGCTAAAGGCTGGTGTGAGCACCTTCCTCCCCCGAACACAGAATGCCAACAAAACCTTMTTGGCAGTCCAAAATACCTGTGATGCCATCAGCCCTGCGGTGTGTGTTGCCCCTGTGTATGTCAAAGTGCATGTCTCTGTCTTTTGCAGGATGAGCAGCTGAAGATGTTAGTGAGCCATTATGGGCAGAATGACTGGAAGTTCCTGGCCAGCCACTTCCCTGTAAGTGACCCCGTGCCAAGCTGGACATCCTGCTGTTTG
This sequence comes from Malurus melanocephalus, assembly GCF_030028575.1. Taxonomy (NCBI): domain Eukaryota; kingdom Metazoa; phylum Chordata; class Aves; order Passeriformes; family Maluridae; genus Malurus; species Malurus melanocephalus. The sequence goes on from NW_026624377.1 coordinate 74,636, forward strand.
CATGTTGCTGCTTCTCCTTGTGCTGGTGCCTTGTGTCCCTGCAGTGGGATTCTGTTCTGATTTCGTTCTGACTTCACAGCTCCAGGCTGTGAAACGGGGCTGCTTCAGAGCAGGGAGACTCTCTTTTGTACAGAGGGCTTTCCAGGGCCAGTCTGTTGGASCTGGGGTGAGAAATTGAGGTTCCTGTCCCTGTGTCCAGTGCCCTGGGCCTCCATATGTATTGTCCACGTGCTTCTGCGGGTTTTCTGTGGGACAGTCTGTGTGTATGGGGACTGCTGTGACTTTTGGAGCTTTTTGTGCCTTTGGAGCCTCCAGTGTAACACCAGGCTGTCCCCACTCCTTTTCCCAGAAYCGCAGTGACCAGCAGTGCCAGTACCGGTGGCTGAGAGTGCTGAACCCTGACCTGGTGAAGGGACCTTGGACCAAAGAGGAGGACCAGAAGGTGAGTCAGGCCTGAGCGGGTCAATGTTAGGCTGTCTGTCTGCAGAGAGGATGGGACGTCAGACCCATCCTCGGGGTTGTAAACTGTGTGTAATTTTTCTCCACGGTGGWTACCCGTAAGACCAGCCCAAGCAGCCAGGGCTGTGATTTGATGTGATCTAGGCCCCTCCAGGTAAACACCTTCTCCCTTTCACACAGTGCTGCAGCAGCAGGCTGCCGAGGGAGAGAGCTGAAAAGGGAATGAATTCATCTGCCTCCTGGCAGGTCTCCACCTGGCCTGGCCAGGCTGGATCGAAGGGAAAATAAAACTGGCATTTCCTGTGCCACAGTAGGCAGGCTGGAGTGGATGTCTGAGGTTGGCTGGGTGAATCATGACTTCTGTGAGCCTGTTTCTCTGCTGATTCCAGAGGGAGCTGAGAGGGGCCAGCTCAYRCAGACTCATCATCTTGATGTACTCTAGCGAAGTTGGAGAGAAATCCAACTTTTACCAAGGTTTTTCTGGTACAGAACACCCTAGTTTGGCAGATTCTCTGTAACACTCCTSCTCCCCTAGTTCTCTTTCTTTTGGCCCCATTACCTTATGTCAAGCCTAAGGAAGCTTCTCCTGATGTCGTTCCCCATTTTTACAGCAGAGCAGTTGTTGAAGGGAAGCAATTCCCCTTCCCTTTTCATTGTCCTGTCTCTGCCAGCCTGCCCATCCTGGCCATGCTGGGCTCCAACTCCCTCCCCATTGCTTTGGCCCAGCTCCTTGGCCTCTGTTTGGCATCTTTGGTCCATTTGCCTGTGCTTGGAAGGCAAGAATCTGCAGCAGGGACATTTATTGTGTGAGCATCACCTTTCTACCTGCCCCTTTCAGCTCAGCACAGCTGGYCAGGGTAGAAATGCTCTTCGAGAACTCCTTAGCCAGGATTTTGGYGGGCTGAACATGGCAGGATGTAGATTGTTTCATCYTGACTGTGCCCTGGGCATTGTAGGYGCCCAGAAGCATTTGTGCTGAGGCTCAGGCAGAAGGGCSTGGGTGAAGGGGAAGAGGCAAAGTGAAGGGGTTTTAAGTGGATTTGGAGCTCTCCCTGTGTGTCCTGATGCTCTCAGGGTGTGGAGCTGCAGCCCTCCTGCCCTGCGTGTGCCACACTGTTCAAGGGAGCAGTGCARAGCTGATGGGGGCTGCTGTCACACAGCCAGGCCCTCAGAAGCTGAGAGGGCACAGGAGCCTTGGAGCAGGTGGGACTTGGCCCTTGCTCAGAAGTGGGAATGTGTTTGTATATCTGGGCACCTGCCAGTCTCCACCCCATCTTCTGTGAGGGCTCATCTGCGTTCACAGGTGCCCTGTGGCAAAATGTCTGCATGGAAATAGCCTCTTAGAGAAATYTGGCTGAATCATTGCTCTCATGAGGTTTGGAGCACCTGGTTGCCCTGCTGCATCCCTCCAGCTTTTCCTCCAAAGGAGCCTTTCTTTCTTTGCCCTTCCCTGGTCCCTGGAGAGGTGAAGAGCAAAGCCTGAAGAATACTGTACTGACCTTCCCCTCCTTTGTTCCACTTCCTCATTTGCCTCCCCCTCTCTCCAAAGGTAATTGAGCTGGTTAAAAAATACGGCACCAAGCAGTGGACCCTGATAGCCAAGCACCTGAAAGGGCGCTTGGGGAAGCAGTGCCGGGAGCGCTGGCACAACCACCTGAACCCCGAGGTGAAGAAGTCCTCGTGGACRGAGGAGGAGGATCGCATCATTTTCGAGGCCCACAAGGTCCTGGGGAATCGTTGGGCAGAGATTGCCAAGCTRCTGCCTGGCAGGTAGGATTTGCTCTCTGCTGCCTTCTCTGCTGGGCAGGCCGTGCGGATCTGTGTGTTAGGCTCTCATGATGGGGCTCAGGAGGGTGTTTTAGCTGTGCTTTAAAGCTGCTCTGAGGCATGATTTGTTTCCCTCTGCTCTCTGCAGGACTGACAATGCTGTGAAGAACCACTGGAACTCCACCATCAAACGGAARGTGGACACGGGGGGTTTCCTCAGTGAAAACAAGGAGTCCAAGGCGCTCTACGTGCTCGTGGAGGTGGATAACAAGGAGAGGCAGAGTCAGACGACAGCTGAGAGCCAGGTACTGCACCAGCACACTCACAGCAGGCAGCTGGCTCAGTCCCTGCCCTGCCAATGCATTTTGGAGCTCTTCATCCACCCTTCTGCTGCCTCACACTGCCTTTGCCACAGCCTGTGTCTACATAGACAGTCTGTGCCTTCCCCAGGCTCCCAGCTCTCTCCCTCCAGGAGGCAGAGGTGTGATGGGAGCCTGAGTGTGTTATCCAGGCAGAGGACTGCAGTCTGCTAGAGCTGYTACCTTGCCAATCCCACCATCAGGTCTGTTTTGGATGCCGAAGATTCTTTCAGCTTCGTTGTGCTGCTGCTGGTGGGAGAAGGAGGCTGCTCCAGGCAGTGTGTGTGTGGGAGCAGGGTGAAGAGATAGTGTGTTCCTTTTCTCTAAATAAGGAAGCAGGGAGTTACACCCAGAGATTGTTTTCTTGAAGAAAGTGTGTAGTTTCTGAAGGCAGGCTCTTGGAACATACGAAATGTRGAACTAGTGCTACGTGCTCAGCCCRTGTTCAACTTTCTCCTGGGACATTGTTAAATGAAATCTTCAATTAAACAGTCCTGTGCTTGTTATGTTGGATGGGTTCCTGCTCAATGCATGGGACAGAGCAGAGAGGGGAGGATGGGGATGTGAAAGAAGCCCAGTGGCAGGTAGGAGAGGGGAGAGAGTTAAATGTGTCCAGGTTCTCTCCGTCCCCAGGGCCTGACACCATCCCCTCTGTTCCCTTGCTTTCTGCTGACATCTGGACTTTCTTTGTTGCATGTGCCAAGAACGTCCTGCCCAACTGGCCGGTGGACATCTCTGAGATTAAGGAAGAAGACGTCAGTGATGAGGAGGTGACAGGTGTGCAGGAGCTGCYCTCGGAGCTGCCAGCTTCAGGGGTGGCAGAGCAGAACATGGAGGGGACCCCAGATGACGCAGTGCCCGAGGATGCCGGTTCATTTATCGAGTCACCATACAAATGGGTTGTGGAAGCTACCAACTATCTTTACCCAAGCTGTGCCCCGGCCTTCAGTGAAGCTCTGGACATGATTGAATCAGTGAGTAACAGACCCTTGTTCCTCCAGTTATTGCAGGGAGACTGATCCTCACCCTTTTCCCTTTAGTGAACTTGCTGGATCCCCTTTCTCATCACCCTGAGGAGAGCTGGGGCTGTCATGCCTTGCAGCTTCCCCCAGTTTCTCTTCCAGGACAGACTGGAAATAAGCCAAGCCYATTTTACTGTGCAGGACAGCCCCTTCACACGGGCATAATGCCACCATTTGCTTTCAGTGGAGGTAGCTGCACTGAAGTTAGTTATTTTCAGCCAGTCAGGTGGTGCTGAGGTCCCCTGGGTGACAGAGGCACGCCAGGGTGGGAGGCTGGATRAAATCAACAGTGCACTTTGCTGCCATCAGAGGGAAGTGGCCTGTGCAGCCCCCAGCCTCCCTGAGGAGCTTATGATCCGTGAAGGAGCTGCTTTGCCCGTGTATAGGAAGAGTGTCTGTGCCTGAGGCTCTGCAGCACATCTGTGAGCCCTCTGGGGCTGCTTGTAGGGTGCTGGCTGTTGGTGGGGTGGAGCTGTGAAGCAGCAGCTCATTTCTGAGCTGCTCTGGTTGATTTTAATCTGCTTTCTGCAGTGCAGTTTCACCAAAGCCAGAGCCCAGCCGTACCCAGCTGTGGGTTGTTTTTGGGTGACAGTACCTTGGTTCAGTCCCTGTCCTCAGCTCTCTGCCTAGCTGCTCCTTTTGTCCCCTCTCTGAGGGGGCGCAGCTGTTTGTGCAKCTGTGCTGTGAACCGAACCAGGAAACCAACCTTGCATGAACAGCAAAACCTGCCCTGTGCCTAGGCAGCAGCTTTGAGCTGGGTCAGAGCCCTGCTCTGGCTCTGGTTGTGCCCGTGGCAGAGAAGAGAAAGGTTTGAGCTGTCCTGGCCAGGCTCATTCCAAAGCTTTGGTGCCATTTCACACCCTCCCCCGTTTCTCCTCCCAATTCACCAGCCTGGCTGCTCAGCTGGCCCCCTGGGCTGCTGCTGACCCTTTCCCTGTGTGCAGGACCCCGATGGGTGGTGTGACCTGACCCAGTTTGACCTGCCCGAGGAGCCCTCGGCCGGCAGCAGCAGCGGCAGCACCAGCCCRGCCCAGCCAGCGCCCGGCGAGGCGGCTCCAGCCCTGCCCAACGTCACCGAGTACCGCCTGGACGGCCACACCATCTCGGACCTGAGCAGGAGCAGCAAGGGGGAGCTCATCCCCATCTCCCCCCACGCMGAGGGCAGCTTTGGCACCCCGCCCTCGGTGCTCAAGAGGCAGAAGAAGAGGAAGATCTCCCTCTCGCCCGTCACGGAGAATGTCACCAGCACCAGCATGTCCTTCCTGGACTCGTGCAACAGCATGACACCCAAGGGCACCCCTGTAAAGACACTGCCCTTCTCTCCATCTCAGGTATCTCCTTGCCCTGATGTCACACATTSCCATCAGCTCTGGCAGCTCTGTGCTCCTCTGCCTAGACTGAGGCAGTGCTGGTGTGCAGAGCTTGTTCCCTTGCTGAAATGAGGCTCAGAGCTGGTTTGTGGCACGACTGCACTTCCTGTGGGAGCAGCAGCCTGTCTCCATCTGGSAGTGCTTGCAGGTTTAAGGAGGCTCAGGAATCCTGTGTAAGGGGCAGGGCAGATGCCCAGCATGGGAAAGGAGCCCCACTGCGTGCCAGGGTGTGTTGGAGAGCACATTGCTGCTGTCCCCAGGGCATTGCTGCCCCAGCTGTGGCAGCAGAGTAGCAGCAGTGAAAATTTGCTTCCCCTGGTTGTTTTTGCAGTTCAGTCACGCAGACAGGCTGGGCAGCAAACACCTCATGCAGAGCTCTGTGCTGCTCTGCTTATGAAAATGCTGCTGGGCTTGTCTGTGTTTCAAAAGGGATTCAGTTTTTCAGTTTTTGCCATKATTCCCACAATGCCCACACATGTGGTCTCCAACACGCATCACCTTGGAGCACAGGGGTGCTCAGACCCATGAGTGTCTCATCTGGGAACGGTGGAGTTCTGTCTATAAATCAGAACAAAGACTGCTGCATTCTCCTGCACAGTTCCCACTGCAGCTCTGCTSTCCAGACCCTCCCCAACTGTGCCTTCCAGACCTTCATTTCTGCTGTTTCTGCAGCAGAAAGCATGGGAGGACACCACAGRGCAGCCCAACATTGCAGGTTCAGGTGGACCTTGAATGCAAGACCAGCAAGAACTGGGAAGTTGGAATTAAAATGTGCAGCTCTGCAGGAGTAAAGGCAGGGAGGTCTGGGGTGAGTCTCAGAAGGCAATGTGCCTGTCTTGCCTTGAACTAAACTTTAGCCATCAGTGAATATCACCAGAGTTTTCTTCCAAGAAGTCTTTGAGTACAAACTGTTCCTTAAGGGGGTAAAGCTGTTAGGAAATAAAATCCTAGCAGAGATGAGACAGTTTGTCTCACGGTTTAGACTGAAAACATCTCAGTGCAAGTCCTGTTCACTCGCACACTTTGTGTTAAATGAACTTCCCTCGTGTTTGTCATCCTGAGGCTGGGATAGACTGGGTGAGCTGGGATTACCAGTGCAGGGAGAGACTCCTCTCCTATCCTGTGCTTGAATCAGCTCATCCCTTGTGGGAGGTGAATAATCTTTAGAGGCGTGAGGCGCCTCCTGACAACTTTTCACACAACTTGTGAGTGTCTGTGTACAGAACTGGGAGTCTGCAGTCATCCTGCTTTGGGAGGATTGTTCCTACTTCAGTTTCCCCCCCATATTTAGGAAGAATTAATGGCTTGTGATGCAATGCCAGGCTACTTGAAAAATTGTGTTCAATTTCTCTTCCCTGTGCCATGCAGTTCTTGAACTTTTGGACCAAACAGGATACACTGGAACTGGAGAACCCTTCCCTGACCTCCACGCCCGTGTGCAGCCAGAAGGTGATTGTCACCACCCCACTGCACAGGGACAAGACCCCTCTGCTCCAGAAGAACTTAGCGTAAGTCCTTTCTCCTCCTCCTCCTTTTCCACCCAGGAGCCTGGTCCTGTTCAGACATATCTGCCAATACTTGTCATGGCATTACTGAGAGAGGAGATTTCCTTAAATCTCTGTTTTCCCCCCAAAACCWGCTCCTCCTTGAGCAGCAGGGAGCAAATGTCCAGTCTGGCTGGAGGCACAGCCAGCTGACCTCTGTTGTGCCCAGCTGCTGGGTGGGCTGTGTCCTTCTGTGGGTCACAGCCTGTCTGACCCCCTGCCTTTCCCACTCTGCTTCCAGGTTTGTCACACCAGACCAGACCTATGTGGTGGACAACACCCCTCACACCCCCACGCCTTTCAAAAACGCCCTGGAGAAATACGGACCAATTAGGCCTCTGGTAATTATGAACAAGGGCTGTGGCTGGAGGGGCTGATGAGTGCAAATGGGAGATTGGGGCAGGGCTGTGAGCAAACCCTTCTCTGTGCCAGAACAAAGGGTGGTGCCAGGCTGAGATGGGAGGGTGAAGGGGACATTGTCAGAGTGATCATTTCATTGTAAGTAGCTACAGGACTTTTAGCTCTTCTGTAAAGTAGCTAAAAATGCCAAAACCTGCCCKTGAATCGGGCTGCAGGGCTTGGCTACTGGTGACCTTGAGGAAAAGCATGGAAATGATCTGCCCAGGCCTCCCTGAGGAGCTGGGTCTCCCAAGCTTTGTGTGCACACTGTCCCCTGATGGCACAGGTGGGGTGCAGCTGATAAGAGTCTCTCTACCTGGAGATCCCATAAATTTGTCAATCTAGCAGAGGACTTGTCTTATCTTTTCCAGCTGGGAAGCAAATAGGTTTTTGTGTTTGTCCTCCAACTATGGGCTCTCCTGACCCCATTGTCCCYTCAGGGAAACACTTGTGAGCCTGCCCAGCATACAGATTTGACTTTCTTGTGSTCTCTCTGCCTTCCCACACCAGCCCCAGACTCCTCACCTGGAAGAAGACTTGAAGGAGGTGCTGCGGAGTGAAGCTGGCATTGAACTCATCATAGAGGATGATGTGAAGCCTGAGAAGCAGAAGAGAAAACAAGGGGTGAGCTGCCTTTGCACCCAGCACCAGCTGCTGAGCTGCCCTGTGCTCTTAAGGAGTGTTCTGCCTGGTTTTGTTCATCTTGCTATTGGTGCCAAAATGTTTGTAGCCCTGTGGCTGCTCTCTTTTAATCAGCAAGAGATGCCTGAGGTTAAAGCCTGATTAAAATACTGCCAGGAGTGCCCTGGTTTGTGCTGAGCCTGGGGCTTGCTGGCACACTTGGAGCACCTGGGGCAAGTTGGGTTCTCAGAAGGGTGTGGGCTTGTAGGAGAAGTCTCAGTTTCCTGGTGGCCTTCCCTACCCACTAAAAGCTTTTTCTTTTCTGAACTGGTGGCTCTGGGTGCCAGGTGCGGTGTGCTGGGAGCTGCCCTGGGGTGGGGAAGGCTACACAAACCTTCCTGAGTGCTGGTGCCATGCAGAATTGGGGTGCTGTGGGCTCGCTGTGCCCCCTGGGCCCTCAGGAGGGCATTTTCCTGGGTGGATTCATGCTGACCTTGGCTTTCCTGGGTGGATTCATGCTGACCTTGGCTTTCCTGGGTGGATTCATGCTGACATGGCTTTCCTGCATCCTCCAGCTGCGCAGGAGCCCCATCAAGAAGGTGCGGAAGTCCCTGGCCCTGGATATTGTGGATGAAGACATGACACAGAACCTGCCTGCCCTCCCCAAGACTGTGTGCTTCAAAAGAGCCCAGGTGAGGGGTTYTGTGCTCAGAGCAGGGGCAGAGCTSGCTCTGCTCTGAAAAAACTCTGCAAAGCCACAGCAGCAGCAGCCTGGAACTGCCTTTGAGCAGTCCATGTGAATGTGGACAAAGGGCTGGATTTCTTCTTTCTTTACACTCTTCTCCTGTTGCAGCCTGTGAATTTCCTGTCAAGGTCCCTGAACATCTCCTCCTCGAGCAGAAAGAATGACAGTGGTTTGCTCAACAGAGCCTTTGTGCAAGTGCAGCCAGAGAAAATGTCCTACAGGAAGATGCCAAGCCATTTCAGACCCCCAGCACCGGTAAGCCCTGCAGCCACTGCTGTCCCAGGCAGGAGCTGAGCTGGCAGAGCATCTCCTGTCCCTCAGGAGGAGGGAGAGATGGAGCTCTGAACTCCTGCACAGGCATCACTGTGCTCTCAGCACTGTCTGTACACTGAGGTTGGGAGATGCTGAGCCTGAGGTGGCATTTNGGTCTCCCAAGCTTTGTGTGCACACTGTCCCCTGATGGCACACGTGGGGTGCAGCTGATGAGAGTCTCTCTACCTGGAGATCCCATAAATTTGTCAATCTAGCAGAGGACTTGTCTTATCTTTTCCAGCTGGGAAGCAAATAGGTTTTTGTGTTTGTCCTCCAACTATGGGCTCTCCTGACCCCATTGTCCCCTCAGGGAAACACTTGTGAGCCTGCCCAGCATACAGATTTGACTTTCTTGTGCTCTCTCTGCCTTCCCACACCAGCCCCAGACTCCTCACCTGGAAGAAGACTTGAAGGAGGTGCTGCGGAGTGAAGCTGGCATTGAACTCATCATAGAGGATGATGTGAAGCCTGAGAAGCAGAAGAGAAAACAAGGGGTGAGCTGCCTTTGCACCCAGCACCAGCTGCTGAGCTGCCCTGTGCTCTTAAGGAGTGTTCTGCCTGGTTTTGTTCATCTTGCTATTGGTGCCAAAATGTTTGTAGCCCTGTGGCTGCTCTCTTTTAATCAGCAAGAGATGCCTGAGGTTAAAGCCTGATTAAAATACTGCCAGGAGTGCCCTGGTTTGTGCTGAGCCTGGGGCTTGCTGGCACACTTGGAGCACCTGGGGCAAGTTGGGTTCTCAGAAGGGTGTGGGCTTGTAGGAGAAGTCTCAGTTTCCTGGTGGCCTTCCCTACCCACTAAAAGCTTTTTCTTTTCTGAACTGGTGGCTCTGGGTGCCAGGTGCGGTGTGCTGGGAGCTGCCCTGGGGTGGGGAAGGCTACACAAACCTTCCTGAGTGCTGGTGCCATGCAGAATTGGGGTGCTGTGGGCTCGCTGTGCCCCCTGGGCCCTCAGGAGGGCACTTTCCTGGGTGGATTCATGCTGACACTGGCTTTCCTGGGTGGATTCATGCTGACACTGCCTTTCCTGTGTCCTCCAGCTGCGCAGGAGCCCCATCAAGAAGGTGCGGAAGTCCCTGGCCCTGGATATTGTGGATGAAGACATGACACAGAACCTGCCTGCCCTCCCCAAGACTGTGTGCTTCAAAAGAGCCCAGGTGAGGGGTTYTGTGCTCAGAGCAGGGGCAGAGCTSGCTCTGCTCTGAAAAAACTCTGCAAAGCTGCAGCAGCAGTAGCCTGGACCTGCCTTTGAGCAGTCCATGTGAATGTGGACAAAGGGCTGGATTTCTTCTTTCTTTACACTCTTCTCCTGTTGCAGCCTGTGAATTTCCTGTCAAGGTCCCTGAACATCTCCTCCTCGAGCAGAAAGAATGACAGTGGTTTGCTCAACAGAGCCTTTGTGCAAGTGCAGCCAGAGAAAATGTCCTACAGGAAGATGCCAAGCCATTTCAGACCCCCAGCACCGGTAAGCCCTGCAGCCACTGCTGTCCCAGGCAGGAGCTGAGCTGGCAGAGCATCTCCTGTCCCTCAGGAGGAGGGAGAGATGGAGCTCTGAACTCCTGCACAGGCATCACTGTGCTCTCAGCACTGTCTGTACACTGAGGTTGGGAGATGCTGAGCCTGAGGTGGCATTT
>NW_026624378.1:0-1834 GCF_030028575.1 Malurus melanocephalus
ATTCTCTATCACTTCAAATAGAGTGTTAGAGGGTTTTTTTACATTTTCTACCCAATTTTCAGTGACACCTCCAGCCTGACCCACCCTGGGATCCTGTGACATGGGGCACACTGAGAACCTGTGGCACTTGAGAGAACATTTGGACGGGCTCTGATGGGGCAGAGGATCCACCTGGCTCTCCACACAGCGGGATATGGCTGAGAGGGCACATCCCCACCTCTGCCCCTCTGCATCGCTCCCCTGCAGCTGAGCTGTGCACATCACCAGAGCCCAGGGTAAGATTCCATCCCTCTCCTGTCCCTGAGAGTGTCTGGAATGACAGGCAGGGGCAGGAAAGGACCACACTCTGCCCGAGATCGTTACCAGCATTTGCATGAAGGGCCAACCTTTAAGAGGAATGGTCCGGGCTGACCTCCAACCACAGTCCCTGCCCCGATGGCCCCCGGAGGCTGCACAAACAAGGTGACATTTCCAGGCACGGCCTCGGCGGCCGCTCTGACATTACAGAGAGAGAAAACAGCTTCAGAAAGTTTATATCAGCCCCAAATCCCGGCTGGCAGGGAGCGAGCAGGGCTGGTGCCAGCCCAGCCCCAGCCCCAGCCCCAGCCCCAGCCCTGGTGTGACAGTGGCCAGGCACAGCACAGCACAAACGCTGATGGGCTCTGTCCCTGAGCAAAAATGGAGATGTAAATTGGGATATTCTGGGTTATGAGGTGATCTATAAACATTTCAGTCACCTCTAGCATCAGTGAGTCCATGGGCCCAGCCTGGGGGAGATCCTGGAAAATGGGAGGGCGATTTCAAGGGTGGAAAGCAAAGCCCCTGGGTGTGAGCTGTGATCTTTGAACAGCCCAGCCCCCCTTGGATGATCAGCTGAGCTCTGTCCCAGCACCTCAGAAYGAAGCTCTGCACACCCTGGCCGTGCTCTGACCCTAACCCTGGCCCCGTACCTGCCCAGAGAGGAGAGCAACGCCTCACCTGCCCTCCAAGCACATCAATCCTGGGAGCAGAGCTCCCTTCAACCACAAGGAGATCCAAAATCACCAGGTTCCTGCAGAAGACAGCCCCAGCATCGATTCACAGGGACAGTGTTGATGCTGGAGGGTCAGAGCAYGGGAAAGGCTCCTGCACAGACCTGCTGTCCAGTGAAACTCCGCCTCTGCCYGCACTTCCCAGCCAAATTCCCAAGGCTAAAGCTGTCCCTGTGCATCCCTGAGCACCTCATGCCTGGTGGGAAATGGGGGGCAGTCAGACACGGAGCTGTTCGGCTCTCAGCCAAATCCCAGGGGATTCAGGAGGACCTGGGGAAGGGCTGGGTCAGAACCTCAGCGGGAAGGGCTGGGAACTGAACCAGTTGTACCATGACAAATGCAGCCAGAGCCTGCACAAACGAGGCAGGGATGAGCTGCAGAGCAGCACGGAGAGCAGGCCAGAGGGTTTATTTCGGGCCCTGCTCTGAGGAGTGCTCCTGGATCTGACATGACACAGCTGGGAATTACTCAGCATTACACAGCACTGCTCCACAGGGCTCCCTCCCCTCCTGTCCCCTCCCCTCCTGCTGCTCCTGCTCCCTCAGAACCCCCGCACTGCTGGATGAATTGCTGGAAAATAGACCTGTTTAAAAATTTTTTACATAACTTTAGTCAGAGATTTTGTTTGCCTTTGCCCTGGGGGAAGGAACTGAAATTTCTTTTCAGGGCATTGTTCCACCAGGTGAGGCCTGAGGAGCTTCACAGCTCAACAGAGCGGGAGGGGACAGGAGAGAAGGGACATCAGTGACCATCAGTGACATCAGTGACCATCAGTGACCATCAGTGACCATCAGTGACCATCA
>NW_026624378.1:4019-9170 GCF_030028575.1 Malurus melanocephalus
AAGGACAGGGATTGGTTTGAAAGGACAGGGATTGGTTTGAAAGGACAGGGATTGGTTTGAAAGTCCGCCGGGAGGGAGGACAATGCCGACGATCCTCCAGCACAGACTCAGCCCAAGGCTCGGCTCAGCCCGGGCTCTGATTTACGGGGCTTTGCCTTCTGGAGTGCAGATGACCAATAAGTGCTCGTCGCTTTTAAGAAAGCCCTTGTGCCTCGCCATAACTCAGCGCTGATTGCCCGCATTTCCTTAAAAGAGCTCATTTAGGGTTGATTTAAGCACTCCTGGGGAGGGCAGGCGGGAGGGGGAGGTGATTTACAGAGCCGSTGCAGCCGCAGAGGCAGCTCAGGCTTTCCTGCCTAAATGTGGCGCTGGCAGGAGAATGGGAGAGCCACGGGCTGCCCAGAAAGGGTCCTGGAGCGRATCCTTGGGATTTATAAATCCATTTCCCCCTTTTTAAGGGCCAGCAAGCGTGGATTTGCTGTGCACTACAGATGCCAGAGGCCGGGCAGTGTTTGCAGCTGCATTTCACCGCTCGGATTTGGGAGAGGGAATCCACCAGTCCGGGCTTCAGACCCTGGGAAACGCAGCTCAGGAAGAACCACCACGCCTTGGACACCACCGAGTGAGCTGCAGAGACCTTCAAATGGTCAGACCAACATCCGTGGACAAGGAGATTGGATGTGCACATCCCCTTGGGGCTGATTCCCCTTCTGTCGGCAGTGACGCCCCCCCAACAGCCTCCAGTGGGGCTCTGTGGAGGGGAGCAGATTTTGTCCCCCCAGTTTTACGAAGCCTCCTCCCCGTTGTGTCCTGGCTCTGCGGGAACTGCTCCACCCTGGACAGCTCCGGAGGCGGAGATTTGGGAATGTGGGTGTGAAAGGAATGAGAGAGGAGCGTCTTTACAAACAAACAGTGACTGGGGATAAGACCAGACCGATACTGCGAGAGAGAAGAAACAATGGGAAGGATTTTCCATGGGAATTCCACTGATTGACTGACCCCAGACTGGGTTAATGAACTACAAGAGCAGAGACACAGAGATGTGTATTAAAGGGGGGGATGGATTTTAAAGGGGGGGGTTGCATTGGGCATTTTGGGGAGCCTGGAGCTCTCCAGTCCCTCAGCCAATGGGGAAAGAGAGAGCGAAATGGGGCTGGGAAATTGGGATAAAAGAGGCTGTGTCCTGTAAAAGCTGGAGAGCCCCCATGGGAAACACCCATGACCTCTCCCTTTATTCATGGATAAAGCTCCGGGACCCCTCTGTCTCCTTTTTGGACACAAACCTCTGGTGTTTGTGGATTAATTTTCCTGATAGGTGGGCAAAACCCCGACGTGTTCCCCCATTCCTGAGCACTGCAGGACACTCCTGCTGTGACAGAGGTGTCTGGGAATGACAGGAAAATGATCATCAGGGATTCCCAGCTCAGCCACAGCCACTGACAGCCCCAGGAGCTGCCTGGCAGGTCYCTGCCGTGCTCCTGGCAAGAAGAGGAGAAGCAGGAACAATCCAAACTTTTAATGGCACATCTCCCGGTGCTGTGAGTGCACTGCCTCTTTAACACACTGCCTGGTGTTTCTGTGCATCCCTGCCTGGAAGGGCTGGGGAAGGCTGAGAAGAGAAATAAYGAGGAGAAAAGGATCAATAAGCAGAATGGGGAGATTCCTGCTGTGTCCATTCCTGCCCTCCCAAACTGGGAGCAAGGCCAGAACACCGCGGAGCTGCTGCCCATGTGCCCCAGCAGTGGCTCTGTGCCCCTCTCCTGTGTGCTGTCCCCACCCTGGAGCCCAGACTGTGATTCCTGGTGGGCTCAGGGATGCAGAGCTGCCATGGCAGGGCCTGGAATGGGCGGCGTTAGCGGAGGGAGCAGCTCAGCCCCTCGCTCGGCAGAGCCGCAGAGAGAGCGYTGGTTCCCCATGAGCGTGAAGGGCACGGAGGAGAGCTCGGGGGTTTGGATTCCGTGTGATTCCTGAAAGCAGGAGCAGCCTCTGAACCAGGCCCTGCCAGCAGCTTTTCTCCCCAGCTCAATCCTGCAGTTCCAAGCTGAGCTCTGCTCCCAATTTACAGGATCGTTCTCCTGAAGGATCCGGGGCTGTGCCCAGGGGAGGATGGGCTRCTCCTGCCCCATSAAACAGAYYCTGGWGGGTGCAGAGACCCCAAAAGTGTCGTGGTTTGACCCTGGCCAGATGCCAGGCACTCAGAGCTGCCCACCCTGCTCTGTCACCTGCCAGAGCTGGGCAGAGGAGAGGGGAAAATTTAACAGAAGGTTCATGAGTTGGGATAAGGACTGGGAGAAAATGCTCCAATGGCAAAACAGGCTCAACTGTTACAAAGTGAATTTATTGCTAACAGGGACAGAGGAGGATCATGAGAAGTAAAATAAACCCTCAAAGACACYGTTCTTCCCCYGACAGTGCAGGGAGCAGGGTATGGGGCCACCTTTGTGGGCAAAACCAGCACAGAGGGAGCCCTGCCCAGGGCAGAAAGAGGGAAGGCACCAGGACCCCCTGGCAGGGAGGGAGGATGTGATGGAGGGAGATGGGGATGGCCAAGAGTTCTGTGTCCTGCAGGAAAGGGAAACCAAGGTCCAGACAGGCGGATGAAGACCCTGCAAGCCCCCAGGGATGGTCTGGGCACTGTCAGAGCCACTGAAGGTGAGAGCTCCTGGATCAGGGGGGTGGGACACTCCTGTCGTGTCTCTGCTCTGTCCCTCCCTGCTCCTGGGACCCGAGGGACACCCAGGGTGCTCCACCCACCCACAGCTCCCGGGAAAGCAGCACAGGGGCCACACTCCCCTCCAGCACGGCAGGGACACTGCCACCCCCAGCACCCCTGCTTCTCCTGCCATGCTGGAACACGGCTCTGGCTCTGCACAGCTCCATGGGAAACAGGAGCAGACCCTTCCCACCTCCATGTCCCCATGCCCAGASCCCAGCACCCAGCAGCTCCTGGCATTTCCTGCGGCACTGTGGGGCTGCTGAGCTGTGGTTCTGCTGTGTGCACCCAAAGGCCTGGGTTATTTCATCTCTTCCCACTGCCATTCTGACCATCACATGCTTCCAGAAGCACAGCCCTACTCCCAGCAGCTCCAGTTGTCCACAAGGATGGGGCTGCAGAGGGCTGGGAGCACAAAACTTGTCTGGCTGACAGAGGGGAAGGAGAGGGATCCACTTCCAAGGCCATAAAGGGTTACAGAGCCATTTATGGGAATTATTTCTCTGCCCCTTTGTGGCTGGCGATCCCCAGCTCACTTCCCCCAGGCTCTGTCCCAGGCAGTCCCTGCCCTGTCCCCTGTGAGGTTTTGGGGCTGGGGAGGGCTGGAGGGTGCTGGGGACATCTTTGCCTGCACAGGGGCCTGTCCCCCCTGCCAGGAGCACATGGGAATCCATCCATCCATCCATCCATCCATCCACTCCTGGGGTGGGGCATGGAGCACTTGTCCCCCAGGAGCAGAGAAGTCACCAGGGATCACACACCCAGCCCTGCCCCAGGGCAGAGGGGACAGTCCTGTCCTGGGGCCTGAGCAGGACCCGAGGGGCATGTCCTTGTCCCCAGGGCAGGTGTCCCTGTCCCCAGGGCAGGTTCCCAAGCAGAGCAGGCAGATCAGGTCTCCATCCCCCCTCCAGGTGCAGAGATCTGCATTTGAGGAGGGCATTAAACCCACAGCAAAGTTAAAAAAGGAAAACAGTGCTGCAGCCATAAAGCTGCTTCCCTCAGCCAGGCCCTGAAGGTGCCTGTGGTGACAGGGACACTGCCCAGGCCAGGAGGGGCAGCAGGGGACACAGGGCATCCTCTGAGAGCTGTCACCTTTCTCACAGCTACCCTAGGGTGGGACAGGCACCCAGTCCTTCCCGTGCTGGATTCCCTGCAGGAATGTACCAGAACACACTGGGAATGTGCTGGCCAGAATTCCCTCAGCCCCAGCTCCCCCCTGGGGCTCTCCCTGGCTCTGGGATGATGGGGCACAGCTCGGGATGAGCACTGTGCAGGTGGAATGGGAACACTCTATTTCCCAGCTGGATGTTGGACACAGGCTCTTCCTGCTCCCGCTGCCCCATAAATTCCCTTTCCCGTGGGAGGTGGGAACAGCCCATCCTGCAGCCCTGTGCCCAGTCCTGCTCCAGGAGGAGAATCCCAAACCCATTTCCAAGGTTAAGGTTAAAGAAAGGCAGGGAAGGAGGGAAGATGCWCTTTTATGCATTAATTACCTTAACTGATTTGCTCTGGAGCTACACCCGGAGCACACGAAGAATTACTGCATTAATTAGGGAGCAAATAACCCCGAACTCCTCCCTGCCGGGCTCCCAGCCCCGCAGCCGCTGGTTTCCAGCATGAAAAGCCCCAGATTTCGCTGAAGAGCAGAACAAGGAGCGAGCACACACTGAGCACATCAGCATCCCCCGCCTGAGCCCTGGGAACGGCTCCRTCCCCCTGGACACAGCCAGAGCCGCTCCCTGGAACGCTCCCGGCATCTCACACCTTTGATTTTGGGACCGGGAGATTTTTTCCTCCAGCTGAAAATCTCTGCAGCAGCACATCAGAGCAATGACCAGGGGCGGCTTTCACTCCAGCACGGCTCATCCCCAGCCAGAGCCCCAGCATCCTTAATTGACAGAATTAGGAAGCTCATTTGAAGAGTACTTGAGTCCTCAGAGTCTAATTTCCTGCCATATAAATAATACATCAGCAACAGCAGTCTCCGGGAAAACCAACCAAATAAATAAATAAATAAATAAACGGATAAATAAATAAATAAAAATAAAAACCAAAGGAGCCCAGATGAATATTCCAGCCTCCATCACACGGTGAGAAATCCTTTGCAGAGGCTTTTCGCGATAGCCCCCGACTGCACTGTAGCATTTCTCGCCTTGTCTGCTGGAACTCAGGGGATGTGAGCCGAAAATGATTCCTGGGGGCCTCTTCCCGCAGGCGTGATCACACCTTGTGATGAGCTCAGCCAGCGCTGGGCTCGCCAAAATAAACATTCCAGCATCCCAGAGCCCAGCCTTGGGCTCTGCATCCGGAGCAAGCGCCAGCAGCATTCCCAGGAGAGCCCCCGGCCCTGCTGCCATGGGCAAAGGGGCTCAGGACAGCAAAATCCCGAGGATTTCCCAGCTGGAGCCATCCCCAGTGCTCCCACCTCAGCCACAGGA
>NW_026624378.1:11473-13820 GCF_030028575.1 Malurus melanocephalus
CAGCAGAATATTCCCAGTGCCCCTGGAGCCACTCACACTGTCCCTGAGCCYTGCACCAGCACCCAAAGGATGGGGGACCCATACAGGGGTGCTCTCKCATTCCCAGGCACATCCACCACGGCTTGGAGAAGGAAGAGAATTTTGGAGAGCCGAGCCTGCCTTGGCACCTCGATTGGCCAGGCAGAAATAGGGCAGAGGAAGCCGAATCCAGGGCACCARGGGCTGGCACGGCCCCAGCAGACCCAGCCCACGTGGGACCAGTGGGAATCTGCTCCATCACAGACCCGGCATCCCCTGGGACCCTCCCTCCTCTGCCCAGCACCGGCTGCCACCACAGCAGCTTAATTAGGTGCCTTAATTAGGGACCTCATCCAGCCTCATTAGGATCAAACCGAGGGCTGGGCAGAGAGGAGATGGGCACAGAGAATGCCAGCACAGGGAAAGCTCTGGGAAGAAGGAGGGACCGAGGGTAGGGACGCTGCTGTCCCCTCCCCACTGCTGTCCCCTCCCCACTGCTGTCCCCTCCGCAGCTCAGGGCTGAGGGGTTGTGGAACACAGCAGTCCCCATTCCTCTCCACAAACCCTTCATCAGAGAGCTCTGATACCCCCACTCCATTACCAGCTGATGGTTCCATTTCTGAAAACTGACTCTTCCTCAGTTTGGAGGGAAAATATTTGATTTTCTCTCAAAATACGCAGTCCTCTGTTACCCAAAGCCAGACACTCTCACTGAAAAATTAACACTGCCTCTGAATTATTTTTGTGCTTGTCTCTTTGGAAGAAAGTGGGAGAAGGAAGGAAGGAAAGTGTATCATTGAAAAAAAATGGGGAAATGTCAATGCAAACAATATTTCATGCAGAAACGCCTGCTTTGATTGAAAATCCATTTTCTTGCAAAGTAAATTTTTCATGAAAACTGTGTCAGTGCCAGATCCAAAGAGGGACAGGTTGGAGTGGAGACAGTCATCGTGTTCCTCTGCTGCTGATTGATGGCAGGCTGGGAGCAGGAGCTGGTGACAGCAGCCTTGACCTGTCACCTGCTGAAGGAGCAGTTGGATATCCCAATCCCAAGGCTCTGAGTGTCGCTCAGGCCCTTCCCAGCACCCTGGCACTGCCTTGCTCACTGCACTGATGCCTCCCTGAGGAAAGAATCCTCTCCTGGGATGTTTTTGGGATGCTGCTGGCGGGACATGATGAGGGCAGTGAGATGGAGGATCAGTTCAGGGGGATGTGCTCTGCACTGGTGGGGCACAGCCCTGCCCTACAGGTCCCTACAGCTCCTCAGAGGGCTCTGCTGATGCCTCAGGATTTCAGCTTCTCTATTTCCCTGTCTCTATAATCCTCTGATTCTTCAGTGTTTAACTCCAGAATCCACAGACAGTGCTGAGCTCCTGCTCTCCCCTTTTCACACAAAACAATTCCTCTGCAGCCCCAAACTCAAGGACACCTCCCTGGGCCAGGCCCCAAGAGATGGAAACAACAGAGAATTGGGGGAGCCAACTTGGAGTGAATGACTGCATTGGCTGCAGCTGCAATTGGAGGATTCAGCAAATCCCGATGTGCAAATGGMCARAAGTGAGAAAGRGTGAAAAAGCCGTGAGCCATTGTCCATTGTGGGTGCAGCCCCTGGCTGGGCTGGGACTGCCCTGGATGGCCCTGAAGGCCCTGCAATAACAGAACTGCTTTGGATTCTCTCAATTCTGTCCAGMCTCTGCTCTAGATAAGCCCAGATTTTGGGATCACTGGGACACACAGAAACCCTGTCATCCCCAAAATTTTTGTGCTGCATATGGCTCCTCCAAGGCTGCTCCGGTTCCCAACACTCCCAGCCCTGTGGGGATGGAAAGAAACACTCCTGATGTGCGCTGCAGCAGCGACAGCTGTGACACATCCAGCCCTGCCAGCGCCTCTGGAAATGCTCAGTCCCAGCAGGAGGAGCACCAGGGCACGACAGGGTGCTGGGGGTGCTGGGGATGCTCCTGGGGTGCTCTGGGGTTGCTCTGGGGTCAGCTCCGAGCTGGGAGCAGCTGCAATCTCCATTTCCCAGACCCTGCCCTGGAGGTTCTAGCTGCTGCTGCTGCGGGGAGGAACTATTGCTCATCACGGGCTGGGCTCACAGCAGCCACCAGGGCTGGGATGGACTTTGGGAGAGCTTTGGGACGGGTTTGGGAGAAAGTTTGGGAGCAGTTTTGGAGGAGCAGGTCTCCCAACATCCCTGTTCCTCCCACAGGAGCCCCAGCCAGGGATGGAGCAGGGTTGAGAGCGCACATATCCCAAAATTCCATTGCTCTGGTCACACAGAGGGCAGGGAATGAAGGAATGAAGGAGAATCAGGAATGAAGGAATG
>NW_026624378.1:15184-18064 GCF_030028575.1 Malurus melanocephalus
TGCCAGGGATCCAGGGGCAGCCACAGCTTCTCTGGGCACCCTGTGCCAGGGCCTCCCCACCCTCCCAGGGAACAATTCCTTCCCAATATCCCATCTAACCCTGACAATCCCTTCCCAATATCCCATCCAAACCTTCTCTCTTCCAGTTTAAAGCTATTCTCCCATTTCATCACTCCACACCCAAAGCCCATGGCCCCATTCCTTGGGGACTGCTGGAGCCTTTTCAGGGCTGCACTGGCAGCTCTGGCTCTCCTSTCCACCCCCTGCTCCTCCTGCCCAGGGAGGGTCCTGCCAGGCCTGGGAGAGCCCATCCATGTTGGGCAGCTCATCCAGGGGCACGGGGAAAGCTGTCACTGCCATTGGGTGAGGATCAGAGGTCAGTGCTGCCCACTCCATTGGGCACTGACCAGTGAGGAGAAGACCCCGATGATTCCTGCCTCAGCCCTGCAGACAGACAGCAGCGCCTTAAACCAGGATCCTCTCATCAATCATTTATTGGATTTATGCAGCTTCACTTAGGAGCCTGATTTATATTTCCTCTCAATTTACTGTGTTTGAATTGTTTGCAAATAGGCACGTGAATCATCGGCTAGAGAGAGAAAAAAAGCTATTTTCAAGCTTCATTTAGGCCTTTCCAAGCATTAATTTTTAGTTGCAAAGGCTATTTTTTGCTAAATTGGTTTTTAGATCTTGTCTTCCTTGTGCTGGGTTATAAATTTAGTGCTGCTGGAGCAAAAATGAACAGAATTGGATTTTTTTCCAGCCTTCTGAGGCAGGTGCGAGGGCCCAGCTCCGCGCTGGGTGCACTGGGGGATGAGAGGAGAGAATTTGGCAGAAATTTCCTGCCCCCAGCAGTGTTCAGCACAAGAGCTTGAGGACCAGCCCCATGCACACTCCTTTGTCATCAAAGGATTGGATCCTTGCTTCAAGGAGCTCCCGAATCCTTCAGGGCGCTCCAAGGGTGCCTTTGCTCCGGAGCATCCCCTCGGAAGGCAGCGGCACAAAAACCTCCAGCTCAGCTGTTTTAGAGGTGAGCTCGTCCCAGGGCCGCAGCCTCCGGCAGCTCGTGTGGGTGGCTGCTGGCTGATGTTTTATTTAAACACAAAGCCATGAGATTCCAGCTGGCTTAAACGGGGAAATATGCACATATTTCTGACACAGATCTGTCCGCGGCTCCATTAATTCCCCGCCGAAGCGCTTCACCTGCTGGAGCAGATGATAATTCAGCAGTGTAAACAGAGCCTTTTAATTTCATTTTGGGAAGGCAAAGGGAAACAAACTGCTGAACAAAAGCAGGGTAAACAGTGGCTGTGCCCGCTCGTGTCAGGATTAACGCTGGCCCGGAACGGGTGCTGCTCCCTGCGCGGGGCCCAAGGACAGGGGCACGGCCAGCAGGGTGGGTCTGGCTGCCTGGACATGGGGACAGCTCCTCATCCACCCTGGGAGCCACCAGCACAGARGGAAAGCATCCCCTCAGCTTGGGCAGCACCTGAGGGAAGTGGGGAAGGTGTCCCTGCCCCGCCATGCACAGGGTAAACTCATGGAATTGTCACAGAACTGAGGGATGGTTTGGGTTGGAAGGGACCTTAGGGCTCCTTGAGATGGTGTCTGCGGTGGGGATGGATGTGATTCCGCAGTCCCCAGGGTGTCACTGGATCCTGCCCATGAGCTCTGYGGTTTTCCCTGCCAAGAGCACACAGGAGAAGGCAGAACCACAGAACAGTGGAATGGTTTGGGCGGGAAGGACCTTAAAGCCCATCCACCTCTGGTGCCCAGAGAAGCTGTGGCTGCCCCTGGATCCCTGGCAGTGTCCAAGGCCAGGCTGGACATTGGGGCTGGGAGCAGCCTGGGACAGTGGGAGGTGTCCCTGCCATGGCAGGGATGGCACTGGGTGGGCTTTAAGATCCCTTCCACCCCAACCCATTCTATGGTTCTGTGACTTCCTGTGTGCCCCCTCGGCAGGGAGAACCCCAGAGCTCATCTGCAGGGTCCAGAGGTGTCCTGGGGCTTCTGGAATCCCATCCACACCCATCCCAGGCATCGTCTCAAGGTGCTTTTTATTCCACTGCTACCAGAACTCCCTGACAATTGGCACCCTGCTGCTGCTGCCCCTTGAGCTCTGAGGGCCTGCTGAGGAAATGCTCTTCAGTGGATTTGGGAAGGAACCTCTTGGATGAGGAAATGAGACCCTCAAGTGTTGATTTGCTGCCTGTAGGCCCCTGACCTGCAGAGGGAAGAAAGTGATGCAGCACTTCACAGCTCCCACACTACGCCAGGTCCTCGCTGTCGCAACACGTCTGAGCTCCTTTTTCTTCTCCCTGCCTTTCAACAGGACCCTTTTGACTCCTTCACCAGGAACTTGCAGGAAGAGCATCTCAGAAATCATTGTTTATTCGATATTTATGGCACCCTTGGAATGCAAATGCAGCTGCAACAAATGAGCAGGCAGGTGGATGCTTTGCTCCTACACAATTCCTGAATTACCTTCCTGCACCCCTTGTTTTTCCTGGCTGCCTTGCAGAGCTCTGGCATTGCCCAAGAGCTCTGTGCTTCACCTCTCTCTGTGAATTTCCTTCTATCCCTTTCCTCAGACCCTCGAGCAGGACTGGGATCTGTTCCCTTCCCCTGGACTTGCCACAGTTTGAGCAGGAAGATAATGGCATCATGGAATGGTTTGGATGGGATGGGACCTCAAAGTTCATCCAGTGCCACACCTCCCACTGTCCCAGGGTACTCCAAGCCCCAATGTCCAGCCTGGCCTTGGGCACTGCCAGGGATCCAGGGGCAGCCACAGCTTCTCTGGGCACCCTGTGCCAGGGCCTGCCCATCCTCCCAGGGAACAATTCCTTCCCAATATCCCATCCATCCCTGCCCTCTGGC
>NW_026624378.1:18269-22200 GCF_030028575.1 Malurus melanocephalus
TGTTGAGGACAGGGTGGGGGAGGTGGTGATGGTSGAGCAGAGGCCAAGGGGAGTCCTCCAGACAGAGCTGGGGTGGAACTGGGCTGGCTGGTTGGGTTCAGCATTGTGGAACCTTCTGGGAGCTCCTTGCAGCGGTGCTGAAGGGCTGAGGAGTGTCCCTTTGGTGGGATCAGCTGAACTTCCCTTCCTTCCTTTGACCCCACAGAGAGCCAGGTGTGGTTTAACCCCAGCCAGCAAAGGATCTCCCTGAGCCACTGGTGCCATGGGGAGGAGATTCAGGAAAGRAAAAAATAAACCCCCCMAAAAMCCCCAAAGYAATGGGGGTGATGGATGATACAAACAATCAGTGATGGACAATACCAACAATCACAGAATTGGGGCTGGAAGGAGCTCCAGGGCCATCGAGTCCCAGCACTGACCCCGTTAACCAAACACTGCCCAGGCCCCCTGGGAGCCCTGTCCACCCCCACATGGGTGCTAACTCCACCCCTCCCCTGGTTCATGCACCAGACAGGACCCTCTGTGGTGTGGGCTATCCCTCTGGCCAGCACAGGTCACCTCTCCTGGCCCTGTCCCATCCCAACTGCTCGTGCCCCTGAGCCTGGCATCCTGAAAATTCCTGGATTTGGGGTAAGCACAGCTCGGCACCACCCCAAAGCTCAGTGTGTTACCAACATCATCCTCACACCAAACCCTAAACACGGCCCTGAGCCAGCTCCAGCAAGGGGTTAATGCCATCCTGGCCCCAAACAGGACAGCAGGACAGTGGGGACAGTGGGACAGTGGGGACAGTGGTCACAGTGGTGACAGTGGGACAGTGGGACAGTGGTGACAATGATCACAGTGGTGACAGTGGGACAGTGGTGACAGTGGGACAGTGGTGATGGTGACAGTGGTCACAGTGGTGCAGTGGTTACAGTGGTGACAGTGGGACAGTGGTCACAGTGATGACAGCACAGTGGTGACAGTGGGACCGTGGTGACAGGGGTGACAGTAGGACAGTGGTGACAATGGTGCCAGTGTGACAATGGTGCCAGTGTGACAGTGGTGACAGTGGGACAGTGGTGACAGCATTTGCTGAAGGTGCCATGTGACCCAGAGTGACTCCCAGCCCAGGCACACACAGAGAGCGGGTGTGAAGCTGGGACAGGTTTGTCCCCACCCTGCATTTGTGGCCTGGTGACATCAGATGTTCTGAGCACAGAAATGTCCTGGGGAGGTGACAGCCAAGCCCTGGCTCCAAGTGGGCTTGGGGAAGGTGAGTTCCTGTTCTCATCCTGCTCCCAGCAAAGCTTCCAGGAGAGCAGAGCACGGAGAACTGGGAAGGTCAGTGCTATAACCAATGTAATGAAGGTCAATCCCAGTGTTATTTGGGATCTTCTGTTTAAAGAGAATCCAGCTGTTTCAGGACATCTGCAGTGATTTTGGATATTTGTGGTTGCCACGGCATCTCTGTGGCTGCCCCTGGATCCCTGGCAGTGTCCAAGGCCAGGCTGGACATTGGGGCTGGGAGCAGCCTGGGACAGTGGGAGGTGTCCCTGCTTATGACAGGCGTGGCACTGGATGGGATTTAAGGTCCCTTCCCACCCAAACCATTCCAGGATTCTGTGAGATTCATTTCACCAGGCAGCTYCAGGGTCTGTCTGTCTCTGGAGACCAAGCAGGCAGCACCAAAGTGATACGGATTTTCACACTCACACACAACAAACCAATCAGAAATTCACCATCTGTGGGTGCTTTTTGGTAATTTTAGAAAACTGTTAAATAAAAAAAAAATTTAAAAAGACGAGAGCCAGGACAAAATCTTCAGCTTATAAAAGTTAAATCCCTTCTTCTGCAAGCACCAAGCATCTCTGAATCTGGGTCTTGGCTGCTCCTGTGAAACCTTTTAAGATTCTTTTTTTGTACAAGCACTGGAATATTGAAGCACTACAAAGATCCCGAGGCTTTGATCCTTTTCTGGCCCAGCCCCAGCCCCAAAGTGTGCCCAAGCAGGTGACCAGGGCAGAGTGTGACAGCCCTGYCCTGTCCTGCCCTGCCCCAGCAGCACTCGGAGACCCCCGGTTTGGGATTGTTCTCATGCACCACCCACTCCATGTCCACAGTGGATCCCAAAAAACCACTTTGCCTTTCCTCTCCTTAAACTCACTCTGTCCTTTGGCAGAGCCCTCTAGAAGGGATGGATTTGCCAGGAGGTTCCACCTGTTCCCTGAGTGCCACCAGGGTGAAAGATGTGACCAATCCCTGGTGTCCCCCTGCCCTGCCCTGAACACCTCTGGCACAAAGTTGTCCAAAAACGTGAAACCTCCCTGTGGGTTCGTGTCCCTCTGATCCCCCTGGCTGCCCTTCTCAGCAGCTTTTCCTCTACTCCAGCATCTTTTCTGAGGCAGGACAATGAGAAATCCATGGATTATTCAAACCATGGACCTAGCATAAGGCTTATTATACCCATATTAAAAACCCTTCTCTCCCAGTGGCATAAAATCATTGCACATTCCAAACAAATTGATTCCTTGTTAGCATGAAAAGGTGATCTGGGCTTGTGAGGCACAAAGGGGCTGTGAAATTCCTGCACTCACGGGCTGACATTTCCCAAGAGAGCAGGATAAAATCAGCCTTGTGCTTCAGCCAAAGGGAACAGGGAAGGATTTGCTGAAGGATTTCACTGCTTGGGGGGCCCAAGTCCCAGTAAATTCAACCTGGAAACTCTGCTGGGATACAGAATCATGGGATCATGGAATAGTTTGAGCAGGAAGGGACCTCAAGGCCCATCCAGTGCCACCYCTGCCATGGCAGGGACACCTCCCACTGTCCCAGGCTGCTCCCAGCCCCAATGTCCAGCCTGGCCTTGGACACTGCCAGGGATCCAGGGGCAGCCACAGCTTCTCTGGGCACCCTGTGCCAGGGCCTCCCCACCCTCCCAGGGAACAATTCCTTCCCAATATCCCATCCAYCCCTGCCCTCTGGCACTGGGAAGCCATTCCCTGTGTCCTGTCCCTCCATSCCTTGTCCCCAGTCCCTCTCCAGCTCTCCTGGAGCCCCTTTGGGCCCCAAAAGAGTCTCTGAGCTCTCCCTGGATCCTTCTCTTCTCCAGGTGAACAATCCCAATCTCTGAGCCTTTCCTAACAGGAAAAGTGACCCAGCCCTGTAATCATCTTTGTGATGGTTGATTAATGATTGATGATTGATCATTGATGAGTATCAATCTCTATATCCCATAAAGTCACTCAGTGCACCGGGACCGGTAACTGAGGTTCAACAAACATTTGTGCACCATTCCCCCAGCCCAGCTTTCCCCTTCACTTCACGCTTTTCCGTATGGATGAGMTTTTTTAAGCCTAACCTTAAGAAATCAACTTCAGAAGAAGAACAAGTCTCTATAGGAAAGCTGGGAGCTGCTAAGACGCTAATTAAAGGAACAAGCACAAAACAACCACTTCAGCAGTACCAGCCTCTAAGAGGAGCAGAAAATGAGGGAAAGAAAATGCAGCCCTGCAACATGAAAAGAAATAAAACTCATTTAAATTTTAAAAAGTTCTTTTTTTATTTATTTTTTTAAATTTTTTTCCCCCGGTTGCTTTGTGTTTACCCTGGTTTCTCTGCACACAGCAGCCCTGGGCTCAGCTACTGCCACCTCACACAGGGAATTGTGTGCAGAGCTGGATTTTGAAGCTCATTTAGATCATCAGATCCTCCAGCAGGGCCAGGAACAGTGTCCAAGGTGAGGTGTGTGCCTCCATGGAGGATCTCCCTCCTCTGGCATGCAGCCATGGAATCATTAATGTTGGAAAAGCCCTCCAAGACCACCAGGTCTGACCATTCCCAGCCCTGCAGGGATGGAGCCGTGGCCTGGGCATGGATATACAGCTTGTGGGTGTGCCAGGGCAGGACACAAACCCTGTCCCTGCCTGAAATCAGCACACAGTCCTAG
>NW_026624378.1:23274-24416 GCF_030028575.1 Malurus melanocephalus
AAAACCCAGTATGGACCAGAAAAACCCAGTACGGACCAGAAAAACCCAGTATGGACCAGGAAAACCCAGTATAGGCCAGGAAAACCCAGTATGGACCAGAAAACTCCAGTATAGGCCAGGAAAACCCAGTATGGACCAGAAAACTCCAGTATAGGCCAGGAAAACCCAGTGTGGACCAGAAAAAAACTAGTATGACCTAGTATGCCCCGTATGACCCAGTACAACCCAGCATAACCCAGTACAAACCAGTAAAACCCAGCATAACCCAACACAACCCAGTACAAGCCAGTACAACCCAGTAGAACGCAGTACAACCCAGTATGACACAGTACAACCCAGTACAACCCAGTACAACCCAGTACAATCCAGCAGAACCCAGTAGAACCCAGTAGGACCCAGTAGGACCCAGTACAACCCAGTACAACCCAGCAGGATGCAGTACAACCCAGTATGACCCAGTACAACCCAGTAGAACCCAGCAGAACCCAGTACAGCCCAGCACAGCCCAGCATGACCCAGCAGGCCCCCACACTGTGACTCCCAGAGCAGCACCAGCAGCAGTGGCAGAGCTGGCTATGCAGCTCTAAGAGCACCTTTCCCCACCAGCCATGCCAGGGGTGGCCCAGGTGTCCCCAGGTATCCCCAGGTTTCCCCAGATGTGCCCAGGTGTCCCCAGGTGTCCCCAGGTGTCCCCAGGTGTCCCCAGGTGTGCCCGGACACCCTCCCAAGCAGCAGCTAGGGGTGCCAGGGCGGGTCCAGGTGCACCTCCGCTCTCTGCCAGGGGGCAGAGCATTCCCAGGCACTTCCAGCAGGAGAAAGGAGCTGGGAATGCTGAGAGCAGGGATGTCCCAGGGATGTCCCAGGAATGTCACAGGGACCCTCATCCCACCAGCCCAGGCTGCACAGGCAGTGCCCTGCTGGGGCCAGGATGTCTGGTGTTCCTGGGTGGACAAAAGTTCTGGAATGTCCCATCTGTCCAGCTGAGCCTGCACCTCTGGCTGCCCCAGGAGCACAGTGTTCCCTCCCGCCCTTCATCCAGGAACCCTCAGGGTGCTGCTCCCTGCAGCTGCCACACCAGACCAGGGCCCAGCAGCTCCGGGGGACACAGCCAGCTCATGGCTCAGGGTCTTGGAGCTGTTGGA
>NW_026624378.1:25758-31612 GCF_030028575.1 Malurus melanocephalus
CTGAGAGACACTCCTTGGTGCAGAGATGGGGATAGAGCTCAGCCCTGCYGCTGCCACCCTGCACTGGGTGTTCTCAAGTGAGCTTTGAACCAACACTCAGCTCCACAGCTCCACAGCTTCACAGAGAGGGGAATAAAGTAAAATAAAACTGCATTTCCGTGTTCAAACTTAGCAGATCCCGCTCTTCCACCTCCACACATCCATGAGTCTGGCACGATATGGCCAAAACCAGCAACAGTTGATAAAACGTGCAGCATCCAGGCAKTGTGATCAGCTCAGATCACAGTTTGGAACTCCAAAATTAACCCCACTGGTGTGGCCTTCTCCAGGTCCAGAAAGCAACTGGCACACGCTGCACCAGAAGGAAGGCAGGAGTAGGATTTTGCTCCAAAACAATCCCAGGGAGTTCAGGGAAAGGCACAAGACTKAGAGCAGTTGTCAAGAGCCCAAAATGACATCAGCAGCCAGGACAGATGGTGAGAGGTGGAGGACACCTGAGCTGACTGTCCCCTGAAGAAAAACTGAAAGGTGACCCAATGGCAGCACTCCCAGGGAAGGAACCCAGTGGACACTCCCAGGCTCTGTAATCCAGGGGAGGGTGGCAAAGCCCATCCAGGCTGCAGGCAGGGAATCCAGTTCAGGAGTGATTAACCAGTGATTAACCACAGTGATTAACCGCAGCACAAAGGAGCAGCTGCTGCTCCATCAGCCGGTGCTTTCCCAGTCAGACTGTCCCCAAATCCACCCTGCATTCCTGCACCCATTCCCTGTGGCTATGACTGCCTGCTGAGCCCCACTCATGGCCCTGCTCCCGAGGGCATCCCGGCCCTCCTGGGGAGCGTTTGCTGACCACAACCCTGGCAGGAGGCAGGGGGGGCTCTGGGCCTTCCTTTGGGAGAATTTTCCCATTCTCCCATGGCACAGAATCATGGAATCACAGCACAGTTTGTCTGGAAGGCACATAAAAGCTCATCCAGTGCCACCCCTGCCATGGGCAGGGACACCTCCCACTGTCCCAGGCTGCTCCCAGCCCCAATGTCCAGCCTGGCCTTGGGCACTGCCAGGGATCCAGGGGCAGCCACAGCTTCTCWGGGCACCCTGTGCCAGGGCCTGCCCACCCTCCCAGGGAACAATTCCTTCCCAATATCCCATCCATCCCTGCCCTCTGGCACTGGGAAGCCAATCCCTGTGTCCTGTCCCTCATCCAGAAAAGCCCCTCAGCAGTGATGTGAGGCTGCAGCCCCCAGGCCAGGCTGGAACCAGCAGCTGCAGTTCCCTCCCTAGAGGTCCCCACTCTGGGTCCTCAAGATGTCACAGCCCCATCTCTACCACAGCCAGTGCCTGGCACCCCAAAACGGCCCTTTCCAGGCGGCATTTCCAGCGCTCCCGGTCCCTTTCTCTCCCAAAAGCAGCGGTGGGGCAGGGAAGGAAACCCAGCACTGCTCACAGCCCCTCCTGGAGTGACGGGACAAGGGCCCTGCTCTCACCCGCTGCCCTGTCCACTCCCAGTTCTCCAGGATTTTGCTGGAATTCCCGTGCGGCAGTGAGGCAGTGACCCCGGGGTGTGCAGCACACGGATCACAGGAATCTTGCGGGGCACACACGGCAGCGAGCACCGAGCTCCGGGGCCGGTTTTGCACTGATCCATGGCCAGCCCTGCCCCGGGCCGAGCCGAACCCGACCYCACCGTGCCACATTCTCCATCCTCTCCCGGGCTCCGTCACCCGCGGAGCTGCTGTGACAGCTCCGAGCTCCGCGCCCCCGCCGCTCGCTAATGAGGCCGCTAATTGAGAGCGCTCATCGCCGAGCGCAGCCCCCGCCCACAAAGCGCTTCCCAAGCCATCCCCAGACAGAGATTCCATGAGAATCTGCACAAAACCCTTGCCCCGGCTCTTCMTTTTGTGATTCCAGTCCCGAGGGCGGAGCCAGGCTTTTCCAGGGCATTYAAAAGGTGACACTCTGAGGGATCACACCTCTTTTGCCCCCGGACAAACACCTCAACCCAATTTGCTTCATTTTCCTGCTTTCCTGAGCATCAATTCCAAAATGGATCCCGTGGCTGCATTTTTATTGGCGCAGAGGCTGCTCGGGAAGCGCAGAGAGCGAGATGCTGCCGTGTTTGCAAAGCAGCTGAGATCACATTTCCATGGGAAAACTTAAAGGAGTTATTTTTGTTCTTCCCTGGGAAATCTGGGGCGGGGAGAAGAGGGGCTAACATTGGAATTTCCCAGAGAATACAAATGCTGGGCTTTCAGCATCTCTCCTGAACAGTAATCCCGTTTTCTCAACAGGATTAATTCCTGATAATCCTCGGGTCGAGCTCGCCCTGGGATCAGCTCTTTGCTCAGCCCTTTTYCCTGGGTTTGGCAGTGTCAGAGGGGCAGTGCTGTGGGGTGTCCCTGCAGCAGGACGGGGTCCCTGGGTGCCAACAGCTCTTGTTCTCACTTATCCCGTGTCTGCTGGAGCTGCTGCCAGGGAAGGGACCCATCCTGGGCTCCAGTCCCGCTGAGCTGAAGGCTCCCTGTCCCACACAACTCCCGTGGGAGGAGGCTCCGGTTACGGGGCTGGACCAAAGGAGCGGCWCTGTTTGTATCCCCAGGGCAGCTCMYTGCTCCAAGGACACGGCTCTGCCCTCCCACCCCAGGGACGATTCAGGAATTCGGGTCTCAGCTTCAGCAGCGGCTTCCCAGAGGGSCTCAGAGCTCCACTCTGCAGGAAATGTCCGCTGGGACCTCGTGTTTGTCACGGAGCAGCTCCGTGTTCAAAACCGGCTGGGACACGGCTGCCTCGGGCCCGGCACATCCCGGTTCTGCCCCATTCCCCAATTCTGCCCCATTCCCTGGTTCTCCCCCACTCCCCACTTCTACTCCCACTCCTGGGTTCTCCCCCTTTCCCCAGTTCTCTCCCATTCCCTGATTCTCCCCCACTCTCTGGTTCTCCCCCACTCTCTGGTTCTCCTTCATTCTCTGATTCTCCCCCCCATTCTCCGGTTCTCCTGCTTTCCCTGATTATCCTGTATTCCCCATTTCTCCCCCATTCCCTGGATCTCCCCCATTCCCCAGTTTTCCCCCATTCCCCATTTCTCCCCCATTCYCTGYTCCTCCAGGGGTGGAGGTTGACACCAGGCTCTCACTGCTGCCCTGTGCTGCCCTGCACCAGCTTTTCCCTGGCGCAGCCCCTGGCCCAGCAGAGATGTCCCCACCAGGAAAAGTCCATCACCTTGACCTGGACACAGCCCAGGGAGAGGGCAGGTAAAGAACACACCTGGGGCTGGGGGAACACCCTGGCTCCCTGCTGGGTGAGATTTTCCTGCAGTTTTCTCCATAACCAGGGCTCTGCAGCATCATGGACACAAAGGCCCAGGACTGGCCATGGCCAGCTTGGATCCCCAGGGTGGGGGAGCTCCAGGACACAGCCAGAGAGGATCTCTGTGCCTGGAGAGGGAAGGTGAATTCACAGCTCAGCAGAACACAACAGCATCCAACCGACTGRGGCACATCTTCTGTTTGTCAAAATAAAATGTAGATGCTTAATAATTAATCAGCTCATATGCAAAATAGGTATCATAGCAGGAGGGGGGGAGGGGGGAACGCATTGTTCCTTTAGAATAAATATTTAACATGATACAGAACAGCATGAATTTTTAAAGACAAGTTTTTGTAACTGCTGAGGCTCCGTTAAAGAAGCAGAACATCCTCAGGCAACAGTGCCAACTTCTTGAGTGGGCACAGCCATTTCCACACAGGGACTGCAGAGGAGGAGGAGGAGGAGGATGAAGGACAGGAGAGCCTGGGCCCCAGGAATAGCACATTTGCAGCCCCCTCCTCCTACAGGCCCAGCGGAGAAGCTCTGGAAGTGCAGCCCCAGCTGTGGGGCAGCTGGATGGGAAGGGCTCCGCCTGCCCGGCTGGGCTGTGGAGAAACCCAAACAATTCCTGCTGATTTCAGGCTTTCCAGCATTCASTGGGAGCCGAGGCTCAGGGAGCTGAGATGCCCCAGCCATTTGTGCTTTTTGGGGTGTGTGAGGAATATTCATGCTCTCTGTCCTGTGTGGGGCCGGTGTGTGCAGCACCCAGTGCTTGGGACACTGCTGGCACCCCCATTCCCCTCTCCCCACCCCTCTCAGACCTCAGCACCTTCAGCTGCCCCAGGCCCTGCCTGCAGCCTCGGCAGTGAGTCAGGGAGGATTTAYCCTGCAGGGAATGCAGCCTGCTCCAGCCCTCACCCAGCCCAGCCGAGCCTTGGGCTGCTCCAGCAGCTCCCACTGGGATCAGATCCCACTGCAGCAGCCAACAGCTGCTGGGGTTCCATCTCTGACCCAGCTCCCACTGGGGTCCTGCTGTGGTGCCCAGCAGTTCCTGGCATTCCCAGCTCCCAGAGGAACTCCCATCTCTCCATCCCTGCTGCTGGATGCACCCAGGACAAGTTCTGCAGATGATTCCAGCCACCCCCAGCTCAGCTCCCCAGCGAGGGCAGCCCCTGGGGCATCACTCTGGGTAGGGGGGAAACAGGACACACCATCACGGGGCAGGGGAAGACAGAGACCACCTCCACAGCTCCGTTCCCCACCTTCCCAAGGGCTCCAGGCTGTGAGTAGGAGCTTTGGGAACGGGAAGTGACACAGGAGCCAGCCTGCCCCTCCAGCTTCCTGCCTGTGCCACAAACCAGGCACACCGAGGCCACTGTTCCAGGCAGGAGCAGCAGGAGGTGACACGGCCTGAAGGGACACTTGGGCAGGTCCCAGGGCTGTGCCAAGGGCAGGGAGAGGCCAGCACCTGCAGCACTAGCTCTGGGTACGAGCAGGGAGGGACAGGATGGACAAACTGCCGGTGGTGGGGTCGGGAGCACGGACAGGGCACTGCAGGAAGGTCCCACAGGAAGGGCAGGGAGCTGGGTGGGCTGAGCTTGGGGAAATCTCCCCTTTTTCAGCTCCCCAGTCACTGCCAGGAGCCCAAGGGCTTTGGGTGCCACCTCCAGCTGCCTCCCAGCACAGGCTCAGCCCTGCAGGATGGTCCCTTCCCTGCTGCTGAGCTGAAGGGGTTAAAGCAGCGGCCCTGCTGAGTGTCCCCRCAGCTGTCCCTGCTCCCAGAGACTCCAGGATGTCCCCATCCCACCCCTCCAGAGATGGGCCATGGCTCAACTATTGTACCATGTGCATCGATATACACTTCCCATAAATYCTGGGGCCATAAATCAGGGTAACCTTCTGCCTTAGGGGCTGTCTGAGGCTGCAAAGACATCCCAAAGTCAGGCACATCCCCATCGGAGCTGCGGGAACTCTGTCCTGCCTTCCCTCGGGACAAACACCCTCCAGCCCAGGGGCAGCTGTGTTTGCTCAGGGCTTGGGGAGCCCCCCAAATTCTGTCCTCAGAGGGGACCARTGCTGGTGTCTGAGCTCAGCCCGGTGTCCCCAGTGCTGTCACCCCTCGGGATGCAGCTCCTTCATCCCCGTGCCCTGCTCTGGTCTCACCAGGGGTGTGGGGAGGAGCACTGAGCCCTCGCCAGCCTCGCGGGGGTCAAGGGAAAGTGCCAAGGAAAGGACACAGCTCATCCCTGCTCCTCCTCCTCAGCCTGCAGTGACACTGCCCTGTGCTCTGGCAGGAGCAGAGGCAGCGCTGGGACAGCACAGAGCCCCTGCTGCTGCTGCTCCTCCTCCTCCTCATCATCCTCATCCTCCTCCAGAGCTCGGTGGTCACTGTGGCTTTGTGCCGTGTCCGTGCCAGGATCCAGCCCCAGACTGCCCCTCCCTGCTCCAGGGCTGCCCAAGCTCCCTCTGCCCCATCCCATCCTCCCCTCCACATCCCAAGCACCATCCCAGGCTGTGCTGGGAGCCCCAGGGATGGAAAAACTCAGTT
>NW_026624378.1:32253-39843 GCF_030028575.1 Malurus melanocephalus
ACTGACCACAGCCCTGTGGAACAGGACCCAGCAGTCCCCACCACCCTGGGGCAGCTGAAGCCCCTCATGCAGTTACAGCCCTTTGTCTTTCAGCTCATTCCTTCCCAATTTGTTCTTGCTGCTCCTGGAGAGTTTTCCTGTCCTAGGAAATTAGTCACAGAATCATGGAATCATTTGGGTTGGGAGGAACCTTAAAATCTCCAAMCCCCCTGCCACAGACAGAGACACCTGCCCACTGTCCCAGGCTGCAGGGGCTGGGAGGTGACAGCAGGGAGCACAAAGACACTGCCACGGGGCAGCATTTGCCTGCTTTCACCCCTGACAGAATCCTGTTTTCCTAGCATCAGAAGTCGGAAGGGGTCAGCCCCAGGAAGTTTGCAGGAGCTCCAAATGCAGCAGAGCACAGCCAGGGCAGGAGGGAGCAGATCCCCATCACCCCAGAGSCATGGACTGCCACAAACTCAGCGAGTCAGAGGCAGTGCTGACCAGATCCCTGTGGGATTGACACCTCCACGTTCCCAGGCTGTGAGGAAGCAGTTCCCCATCGCCACAGGGACTCAYCCCTCCACATTCCCMGGCTGTGAGGAAGCAGCACCGGGGTGAAGGGGACACCCAGAGCACCCTGGTGTGACACCACTGCATGTCCCAGCCCTGCTCCCACCCTGGAGCTACCACCAGCCTGTCAGCATTCACCACACACCAGCATTCCCAGCTGAACCTAAATGGGATCAGCTTCCCGACAGRAAACACCCCCCAGACCCAGCCTGCTCATCTGCTCTGGCGTGAGAAATCTGATAAAGCCATTGATGTGAGGTGGGGCTGGACACCATTATTCTGCCCCAATTTGAGCTGTCAGCCCCTTGTAAAACATGACATATGGCTCTGGAAATTCATTTCGGGCACCAAACTGGATTTATTTTGCTGTAAAAAAGAAAGAGACAGCGAGCAGCGGCCSAGGGACCTCGGCAGCACTGCAAACACACCCGCGCTGATCTCTGCAAACAATTTATTGGATTCCCCGCCGCCGCCATCCGTCTCCGCTCCATGCACGGCCCCACCAGGCTGGCAGCACAAGATGAGTTTTAAAGGTCACCACTTAATGATGTTAAGGAGCCATCCTCCCTCCCGGATAAAATACAGATCAATCTGTAATATTTCTGACGGGACTCTGCCCTGGAGGAGATATAGGGGGGATCCTGCTCTCCTTTGTGCTTCCTGTGAACTCCGAGCCTTTCCCGGCACCAGGCTGGGGCCAGATCCAGCTGGAAGTGGCACATCCCGGCTGGAAGTAGCACATCCTGAATGGAAGTGGCATATCCCGGCTGGAAATGGCACAGCCTGGGTGGAAATGGCACATCCCAGGTGGAAATGGCACATCCTGGGTGGAAATGGCACATCCCAGGTGGAAATGGCAAATCCCAGGTGGAAATGGCAAATCCCAGGTGGAAATGGCACATCCTGGGTGGAAATGGCACATCCCAGGTGGAAATGGCACATCCTGGGTGGAAGTAGCACATCTCGGGCTCAGGGAGCAGGCAGGAGGGGGATTGTGCTGGGATTGCTCCACAGCACAAAGTGCCTTTAAATCCTTCCATAACTTCACGTACAAACATTTGGCCCCTGCCTCTCCTGTCACCCTTGGGCAATGGGAGCAGTTGGAGTAGCTCTGGACCCAGTTTTGCCCTCGGTTTGCACATTTTGGGTGCCCAGAAGGAGCTCACACCCAGCTCAGAGGTGCTGCTGCTGCAGCTGCTCCGTGCTCACAGCCCCGATCCCATATGGATTTGGGGTGTCTGAGCAGGCTCAGGGACAGGGACAGCAGCACCCCSACCCCGAGTGGGGCATCCCGGGGATTTCCTGGCACGGGGCAGGGCTGGGCTGTGAAATGTCCCCTCCTTGGGGACAGCCTGGCTGAGCCATCTCCAGGCTGTTCCCAAAGGACGGCAGACCCAAGGGTTTGTGTGGCAGCTCTGGCTCCCCACAATCCCCGCTCCCAGGGGATCCAGCAGCATCCCAACCCTATCCCAAGGGATGCCCGGGGAGTCCCCCAGCCCAGCCCAGCGCTGGCCGGGGCTCTCCTGGCTTTAAAAGGCCCCGAGCCCTCTCACCGTGTTCCTCCCCTCCCTCCTCAGGCTCTCAGGCAGAGATTCCCCCTCCCGAGCAGCCTGAGAAAAAAGGCAAATACTCTGAATYCACAACCCTCGCACTGAAGCAACGTCTCCATTCGATATCGCACTGAAGAGGATTTAATTTGCTTTTGGCTGTGCAGCCTCTGCCCGAGGATKGGCTTTATAATTTATTCAGCAGCCAGAGCATTTCCGAGTCTGTCAGAAGTTCCTCACAAAGAAAGCCACGAGAGGGGGTGGGCGGGGTGCGGCAGAATTTTATTTATATTTTAATTATTTTTTTAAACAAAGCGAGAGGGGTCAGCTCTGAATTTCTAAAGCCTCTGCGAGGTGCGCAGATTTTTAACGCTCTCCTGAGAACGCATTCGTATCTTTCCTTCCACCCCGGCTGGTTTTGCTCTGCCAAGCCGATCCCCGAAACTTTTGTTTTGCAAACGAACCGACACAAACCCGCCCGCCTCGCTCACCGAGCAGCTCCAACCCCCCGTGGCTCCTTGAGCGAAAACAAAGCGCGAATTAACACCCCGGACCTCTCTTTACTCTCAAACAATTCCACAGGAAAACAATTTAGCTTTCACTAATCGAGGCCAGGAGTTTAAAGCAGCCCAGGAGCCCGGGCTGTGCGCGGCAAACAAAAACGGGTCAGGATTTTCCCTTTTTTCCCCCTGGCTGGGTTCCGGAGGAGCTCCCAGGGGCTGCGGCAGCTCCGGCTGAGATTGCGGCAGAGGGGCCGGGAAGATGCCGAGCCCGGGAGCCTCTCTGGGTGCCCCTCGGAGGGTGGGATTTGCATCCTGGATCCGCTGCCCCCCTATCCTGGGGGCAAACCCCCAATCTCCACCCCGCTCCTGCCCCAGCGCAGGGGTTAAAACAACACAGAGCMTTTGGGGATGCTCTAATTCCTCCCCGAAAGRCTTTTCCCTGGRGTASCTGGCAGGTGAAAGGAATGRGAGGGRAGTGTCTTTACAAACAAAGTCTGCTGATAAGACTGAGAGATGGAWGAAACAAAGGGAAGGATTTCCATCGGAATTCCTCTAATTGACTTGTGTTAACAGACGACAAGAGCAGAGACATCGGGGAAAAAAAGGAAAGAAGGGGAATGTGTATTAGAAGGGGGATGTGTATTAAATTGGGGTTGCATTGGGCATTTCGGGGAGCCTGCACCTCTCCAGTCCCTCAGCCAGTGGGCAAACAGAGAGGGAAATGGGGCTGGGAAATTGGGATAAAAGAGGCTGTGCCTGCCATCAATTTGAGAAACCCCATGGAAATGTCCCACAGCCTTTCCCTTTATTCATGAATAAAGTTGCAAGACTCCTCTGTCTCCTTTTGAGACATAAACCTCGGGTGTTTGTGGATTAAATTTCCTCACACAGGGACATGGAATTATCAGCGATGGGAGCTCTTTGGGATGCAGCTGAGCTCAATTCCAGCTCCCCCAGTCCCTGCCAGGGGCTCCTTGTCAAACCCCAGCAGCAGGGACTGGGGACAGGGGCATTGGGGGGTGGTCTCAGCTGAGACCCCACCTGCAGAGCTGCCCCAGCCCTGGGGTCCAGCACAGGAAGGATCTGCAGCTGCTGGAGGAGCCCAGAGGAGGCCACGGAGCTGCTCCAGGGCTGGAGCCCCTCTGCTCTGGAGCCAGGCTGGGAGAGCTGGGGGTGCTCACCTGGAGAGGAGAAGGATCCAGGGAGAGCTCAGAGCCCCTTTTGGGGCCTAAACGGGCTCCAGGAGAGCTGGAGAGGGACTGGGGACAAGGGATGGAGGGACAGGACACAGGGAATGGCTTYCCAGTGCCAGAGGGCAGGGATGGATGGGATATTGGGAAGGAATTGTTCCCTGGGAGGGTGGGGAGGCCCTGGCACAGGGTGCCCAGAGAAGCTGTGGCTGCCCCTGGATCCCTGGCAGTGCCCAAGGCCAGGCTGGACATTGGGGCTTGGAGCAGCCTGGGATGGTGGGAGCCTGGGACAGGGGTGGCACTTTGGGAGGTCCTTTCTGACCCAAACCAGTCTGGGATTCTGGGATTTTACAGATGGAATCCCAGACCAAACCAGACTCTGTTYTGTCTCGTGCTCCTGCAGACACAATCCCCGTGGAAAACAACGGGATCAATCCTGGGTGAGGGGTCTGGGGCAGCCCCCAGGGCTGGCAGGAGCTTCACCTCAACCCCACCTGCCAGGGCAGTGACAAAGACCCAAAACCTGCAAACCCACAAATCCATGGGGTATCACCCTGCCCCAAACCCTGTAAGCAACCAGATGTTACCACAAACCCTTCCCAGGCTCAGGACCCWGATYCCACYASCTGCRCCTCAGAYCTCAAAYATTCAGRAGTAAGGAATRRAAACAAGGAATTCCTTAAATAACAAGGAATGATAAAAATAAGRAATTTGTTGAATAATAAGGAATAATAAAATTGAATAATTACTTARTAAGGAATGATAAAAATAAGGAGTTCCTTAAATAATAAGGAATACTAAAAGTAAGGAATTCCTTACATAATAAGGAATAATAAAAAATAAGGAATTCCTTAAATAACAAGGAATGATAAAAATAAGGAATTTGTTGAATAATAAGGAATAATAAAATTGAATAATTACTTAGTAAGGAATGATAAAAATAAGGAGTTCCTTAAATAATAAGGAATACTAAAAGTAAGGAATTCCTTACATAATAAGGAATAATAAAAAATAAGGAATTCCTTAAATAACAAGGAATGATAAAAATAAGGAATTCCTTAAATAATAAGGAATACTAAAAGTAAGGAATTCCTTACATAATAAGGAATAATAAAAAATAAGGAATTCCTTACTTAGTAAGGAATAATAAAAATAAAGAATTCCTTAAATAACAAGGAATGATTAAATAAGGAATTCCTCAAATCATAAGGAATAATAAAAGTAAGGAACTCCTTAAATAACAAGGAATAATAAAAATAAGGAATTCCCTAAATCATAAGGAATAATAAAAATAAGGAATTCCTTAAATAACAAGAAATGATAAAAATAAGGAACTCACTTGATAATAAAGAATATTCAAAATAAGGAATTCCTTCAATACTAAGGAATACATTCTGGTTGCTGAGGTCAGCCCTGGATCCCAGCACAGGCTGTGAGGATCCTCCCTGCCCGGAGCGATCCAGCTGACCCAGGAAAGCAGCTTAGGGGTAAGCAGGGGCTGAGCACCAGGGAGGGCCGGCACTCCCGAATTAGCTGCCCAGAGAAAAGGGGATTACCGGGTGCAGCCTGCCCYGGGAGCACGCCAGCACTCAGCACTGCAATGGGGGGAAGGAAACAGTCAGGAGGGGTGGCAGYGCCACCAGGCTGTGCCCCTGTCCCCAGGAAAGGCTGTCCCTGCTGGTGGTGCTCCCACTGCCAAGCAGCTGTCCCAGCTCTGCTCATTCTCCTCGGAAAAACCTGAGCTGGGGGTGTGAGGAGGAGAAGGAGCTYGTGGCACAGCCCAGGGAGCAGTGGCACAACAGGAGATCCAGAGGGACATGGAAAAGCTGCATTTCCCAGCAGCATCGCAGCCCCGCAGCAGTGTGAGCAGAAAAGAAATAAAGGCCTTAAATGTGACAGATTAATGGGCTAGAGCTGAAATATGAGATTAGAAATTTCAGAATATGCCTGCATATTCCAGGTGCTCTTTAAATTTGTACAATCCAGTTACTCTATTATGTGCAATTTAATTGCCTAAAGAAATCCATATCGTTCCTCGCTTCCAGCAGCCCGAGCAGGGGCTCCTGATTTCTGCAATCTTTACTCAGGGTGGTTTTAAAGATTGAAATATGAGCTCTCCTGGGTGCAGGGAGTTTTCTAAATCAAGTGCCAGCCCTAGGCTGAAGCACAAAGATTGTGTCCAAGCAGCAGGGGGAGGCAGGGTCTGCATGGCCAGGCTGCCCTGGGGGTCAGATAATCCATGGAATCACAAAATCTGGAGAGGTTTGGGCTGGGAGAGACCTAAAAACCCACCCAGTGCCACCCCTGTCATGGCAGGGACACCTCCCACTGTCCCAGGCTGCTCCAAGCCCCAATGTCCAGCCTGGCCTTGGGCACTGCCAGGGATCCAGGGGCAGCCACAGCTTCTCTGGGCACCCTGTGCCAGGGCCTCCCCACCCTCCCAGGGAACAATTCCTTCCCAATATCCCATCCATCCCTGCCCTCTGGCACTGGGAASCCATTCCGTGTGTCCTGTCCCTCCATCCCTTGTCCCCAGTCCCTCTCCAGCTCTCCTGGAGCCCCTTTAGGCCCCAAAAGGGGCTCTGAGCTCTCCCTGGATCCTTCTCCTCTCCAGGTGAGCACCCCCAGCTCTCCCAGCCTGGCTCCAGAGCAGAGGGGCTCCAGCCCTGGAGCAGCTCCGTGGCCTCCTCTGGACCCAAAAAGTGCAGCTTTGGTGTGGTCTGGGCAGCAGAGTGGGGCTGGCACAGCAGGGCACAGGAGGGTTCAGTGGCTTTGGGGGGTGCTGGGAAGGGACTAAGGGGGCCCAGGCAGACCCCACAGACCCCACAGTGGCGCAGCACCATCCACTCATCCCCTTCAGCTTTGCTCCGTGAGCAGGGGGTTGGGAGAGGGCTCAGAGCTCACAGGATCACAGAGCGCCCTGACACTCGCTCTGACAAAATCCCACCTCCCGTGGCTGAGCCGGCAGGATCAGGGCTGATCCCACACTGGGTACAGAGCCCACGTGGATGGGAAAGAGCCTCCCAGCAGGGCTGACTGTGGCAGGCTGGGAGCTGTGTCCACTGACAGCAGAATGTGCCACAGCCACCCTTCCCTGGGAATCGCCGTGTCCGGCATTTCAAGGGACAAGGGATGGAGGGACAGGACACAGGGAATGGCTTCCCAGTGCCAGAGRGCAGGGATGGATGGGATATTGGGAAGGAATTGTTCCCTGGGAGGGTGGGGAGGCCCTGGCACAGGGTGTCCAGAGAAGCTGTGGCTGCCCCTGGATCCCTGGCAGTGTCCAAGGCCAGGCTGGACATTGGGGCTGGGAGCAGCCTGGGACAGTGGAAGGTGTCCCTGCCATGGCAGGGGTGGCACTGTGGGAGGTCCTTTCTGACCCAAACCAGTCTGGGATTCTGGGATTTTACAGATGGAATCCCAGACCAAACCAGACTCTGTTCTGTCCAGCGCTCCTGTAGACACAAACCCCGTGGAGAAGATCTGGGTCCATCCCGGGTGAGGGGTCTGGAGCAGCCCCCAGGGCTGGCAGGAGCTTCACCCCAACCCAAAGACAAGAACCCAAAACCCTGGCAATGCCCAAGGCTAGGCTGGACAGGGCTGAACTGTYCCCCTTCTTGTCCCTGAGAGGATCCCACAGCTCAGGGGGCAGCAGGCACTGAGCAACAACCTCTGAGCTGGAATTCTTGCCTGCAAATGCACTGACCCTCTTGGAGCTCTGGGGGTCCCTGGTACCCCCCCATCTGCAGCCCCACAGCTCAGGGATGTTTGAGTTCCCCTGAGCCCTCACAGTTT
>NW_026624378.1:40606-42915 GCF_030028575.1 Malurus melanocephalus
GAAAAGCGGATGGGAAAACAGAAAAATGGATGGAAAAACGGACAGAAAAGTGGACAGAAAAATGGACGGGAAAATGGAAGAATGGACAGAAAAGGGGATGGAAGAAGGGCCAGAAAAATTGATGGAAAAGCGCCTTGGGGATCCCTGGGAGCACAGCAGCCTGGGCATGTCCAGCCCTGCAGAGAGCAGCCCTGCCGTGGGATCTGCCTTCTGCCCTCTGCACATCCTGGAGCGTGGGCACAGCAATCCCAATGCCATGGATGCTCCCAATGCCCCATCCCGATGCCGTGGATGCTCCTGGCGCTTCTGACCCTTCACTGCCCAGGGATTTCCTGGGAGTCACTCCTGGGCTGGGGAGACCAAGCCCTAAGATCTGTCCCTGCATTGCTCCTCAATCCCCCTTCCCCTTCCTTGCATACGCTCATCCCTTTCATGCCTGAGCCCTGGTTCTGGGAACAGCAGGAGGAGCCTTCTGTGTGTGCTCCCAGCCTTCATGGACACCCCAGATCTTCACAGAGACCCCAAAGCCCTCACAGACATCCTGAACACCTCCAGACACACCCCAAACCTTCACGTACATCACAAACCTCCATGTACACCCCAAAACCTCCATGTACACCCCAAAGCCTTCATAAACATCCCAAGCCTTCACATAGGCCCCAAAAGTTCCACTTACAGCCTAAAATCTCCACATACACCCCAAAACATAGATCCCAAACTGACACAAATCCCCCAAACCTTCACATAGATCCCAAACATCCACGTACACACCAAAGCTTCCAAATACACCCCAAAGCTCCTGCTACACCCCTAACCTCTACATACAACCCAAASCTTYACAYASACCCCAAATCTCCACATACACCCCAAATCCCCCTCAGTCCCCAGAGGGCAGAGCCACAGAGCCTTCTCCTGGCAGCCCCAGCAGCYGCTGCTGCCTCCAGTGCCAGGGCTGTTGTGGGGTGTCCTGCTGTCCCCAGGATCTGAGATATCCCAACCAGAACCACGGGGAGGGCTCCAGTCCATCCTGGCTGAGCTCAGCCATTTCCAGGAGCTCCCAGGAGCTGTGGCTCTCCYGCAGGGATGGGGCTGCCATGGAGCAGGAGCAGGACCAGGAGGGCTCTGGGCACACAGAGCGCTCTGCTGCTCCACAGAACCCTCCCCTGCTGAGATCGGGGTGCTCTGCTCCTCCAGGGATCCTGGATCCTCTCCCAGACCCAGGTCCTGAGGCCCAGGGAGCTGGAGTGACCAGGGGAGCTCCCCCTCTCCTGGAAACCCCAGGTTCCTCAGCCAGGGTGATCCTGCCCCCTGCTAACCTCATCAGCCTTTCCAAACCCAGAGCTCCTGCTGGAAACCCCCCTGGGGACCGACGTGGGGGTCCCCTCTGGCTCGGGAAGGGCTCAGGATGGGGCTTTGGGACCCTTCAATGGCACCAGAGCCTCACCCACGCTCTCCTCTGCTCCTCCAGCCAGCACAGCCACGGCTGGGAATCCCAGCCACACACCCAGCACAGGCTGGGGCAGCTCTGCTTTGGATTGTGGGGATGATTTCCTTCAGAAGGGAGGGAAAAACCCCACCCCAGCYGGCTCTGGAGAACCCAGCTCCATAACAGTGTTTGCATTGTACAGGAAATTGGACAARGCTCCGCTCAAGGAAAGCCTTGGCTTGTACAGGGGGAGATAAAATCCTCACAAATGAATGCTCACATCTGCTGTGCACAGCATTATCTCGCTCAAAGAGGGCAGGGAAGAAAGGAAGGAGAAGGGAAAAAAAGAAGAAAGTGAATGGAACTTTGGACGCTTTTCATTTCCCAACAATGTGCAGCAAACTGTGATTCCTATTCATTAAGAGGGAAGATTGACATTCATTAGAGGGAGCATTAAATTCCCCGTTCCCTGCTCCCCTCAAAATTAATCCACAGAGGGTCGTTTCCATATTGAATTTCTAGGAACTGCAGGGGTTTTTTTCCCAAATAAGCCAGGCAATGAGAGTGAGACACACTTGTCCCTGGGATGGGAGAGCAGGCAGTGCCATCTGAACCCTCTGCTGCTTCCCCTTTCAGCTGCAGCCCCACATCTGTTCCAGCAGCTCCTGTGGGCTCCTGCAGGGATTTGGGAAGCAGCAGCTCTGCCCCACAGCTCAGGAGATCAAAATCACCGAGTCACAGACTGGTTTGGGTGGAGAGGGACTTCAAAGCCCATCAGTGCCACCCCTGCCATGGCAGGGACACCTCCCACTGTCCCAGGCTGCTCCCAGCCCCAATGTCCAGCCTGGCCTTGGACACTGCCAGGGATCCAGGGGCAGCCACA
>NW_026624378.1:45134-48100 GCF_030028575.1 Malurus melanocephalus
TTCCATGGCTGCCCCTGGTGCTCCAATAAAGTCCCGCTTTTATATCCCCTCCTGTGCTGAAAT
This sequence comes from Malurus melanocephalus, assembly GCF_030028575.1. Taxonomy (NCBI): domain Eukaryota; kingdom Metazoa; phylum Chordata; class Aves; order Passeriformes; family Maluridae; genus Malurus; species Malurus melanocephalus. The sequence continues at coordinate 45,198 of NW_026624378.1, forward strand.
CATCTCCAGTTTCATTTCTAGGCTGAAAAGGCAGCAGGGGGTGCTTCTCCCCTCCCTTCCCTGTGCTGGCTGCGGCCACAGGGACATCTCATGGAATCACAGAATCACAGAGTCATAGAGTCACGGAATCATAGAACCACTGAGCCACAGAGCCAGAGAATCATAGAGTCATAGAAACATGGAGTTATAGAACCACAGAACCATGGAATCATTGAAATATGGAATTATAGAACAACCGAGCCAGAGAATCATAGAACCACAGAGTCATAGAAACATGGAATCATAGAACCATAGAAACATGGAATTATAGAACCACCAAACCACAGAGCCACCCAAACACAGAGTCACAAGGTCATAGAATCATAGAACCACAGAGCCAGAGAATCATCAAAACAGAATCATGGACTCATAGAAACATGAAATCATAGAACCACAGGGCCACAGCCCCCAGAATCATGGAATCAAAGAATCACAGAGTCACAGAATCAAAGAAACATGGAATCATAGAACCACAGAGTCACAGAATCATGGAATCAAAGAACCAGAGACTGTTTTGTGTTGGAAGGTACCCAGAGATCACCCACCCCTCCTGCCAAGGGCAGGGACACCTTCCCCTGTCCCAGCTGTCTCCATCCAAAGTACAGTGTGCACGTGCCCCAGATTAAGCATGCACAGTCCCCAGGTTAAGCCATTCCAAGCTCCCAGTAAGTCCCAGGTCCTCAGGAAATGCCCWGACCAAGTGCTCTGATGCAGACTCTGTCCCTRCAGCCCAGCTGGCYGCCCAGAAGCTCAGGATTAATTGTAAGCCTTGCAAAACTCTGGAAAAGCCAAAAATAAACACAGCAAGAAGCAGAGCACTTCCACTGGAAAGCCATGGYCAGGGAAAGGCTCTCAGGAGGTGATTCAGTGTCATTTATTGTGCCACCAATGCCCCTCTCTGGCTGTGCTGCTCCCTCYGAGCTCCTTCCAGCCTGGGAGGGAAGGGGATGGAGACCGGACACCACCCCGGGCCAGGAGCACCCCCAGCCTCTCACAGAGCCCCTTCCCACCCTCTGCACCCAGCAGCCTCAGGAACACAGGAGCAGAGTGCTGGAATAGTGGGAATGGAGTTTGAACAGCCACAGCCTGATTTCCAAACACCGCATCGCCCTCAGAGCCTCAGCAGCAGAATTCGTGTTGTGGTAGAACTGGGTCTTGCTGAAAAGCCTGGGAGAGATGGCTCCTCAGCCATGTGGGTGACATCAAAGCCAGGGATGTCACCTTGGATGTCACCTGAAGTGCAGCCACAGCCGCTCAGCTCTGCCTCCCAGCCCAGGTGAAGCCTCCCCTCACTTCATCCTGATGACAGAAATTCAGGTTTGAACCTGGCTTGTCAAGGCCTGAGCCTGCTACCCCTGCCATGCCCAGGCAGGCTGCGAGGGCAGGACCCCTCTGCTGCCTACCCACGAGGGCTGAAATCCATTTTTTGGGCAGAAATGGACCCAGCCAGGTGGGGCATTCAGCAGCTGTTGGTCTGCACAGAGGGCAAACGTGGGCAGCAGGGTGGGGGCAGGGACACAGCCCAGGGAGTGTCCAAGGCCAGGCTGGACATTGGGGCTGGGAGCAGCCTGGGACAGTGGAAGGTGTGATAAATCCCTGCCGTGGCAGGGGGGTGGCACTGGAGGGGCTTTAAGGTCCTTCCAACCCCAAACCATTCCCTTTCTGTGATCCCTGCCCTGCCTGGCTGGCACATGGGCAGGGCACAGAGCTCTGTGCCACGAGGGTTCAGGAGGTGCCCCGCTGCCTGCCACAGCCCCCAGTTCTGCCCTGGGGGACAGGGACAGGGGACAGGGACAGGCACAGGCACAGGCACAGGGACAGGGACAGGCACAGGGACAGGGACAGGGACAGGCTCAGGGACAGGGACAGGGACAGGGACAGGCACAGGGACAGGGACAGGGACAGGGACAGGGACAGGGACAGGCCCAGGGACAGCCACTCAGTGCTGCCAGCAGCAGGTGACCCCCGAGCAGCAATGAGGCCATCTGGGACCCTCAGCGTGGGGACACCCCCTGTCCTGGCTTGAGGGACAGCAGGTCCCAGCTCTTGCCCCAGCTGTGGGTGGGGGACGCAGAGCAGGTCCAACACCCCCATGTCCCTCCCCCTGGCCCAGCAGGGTCCCATCACCCATCGCTGGGGTTGGTGCCACCACTCAGAGCCACTGTCACCACCAGCACTAACCCCCCCTCTAAGACTCATCAGGGGCAGATCGAGGGAGGGAGAGAAATGCCTGCAGCTCATAAATCACCCCGTGCCAAAGAACCAAATCTGCATTTCAGAGCTTGCTGGGCAATGCCTCCCTCTGCTCATCCCTGGCCRTGCCAGCTCCCCCCAGCCCTGCTTCCTGGGCAGACCCTCCAGCAGGGTSCAGTGGCTCAGCTGCTCTCAGTCATCACCRCTTYTGTCCAAACYGAGCCAAWSCTTGACTGCTCAGGCACCCAGGAAKGGGTAAAACAGTGCCAGAAATGCAGCTGGCACAGGGCACAGGGAGTCACTTGTGTGTGAGGCTGGGATTGTCCAGGCACTTTCAAGACAGGCCTGAATCCAAACCAGGTTTGTCAGGGAAAGCCAAACCCCAGCTGGTTCCATCTCTACCTGAGTCAAAGCCAGACTGGCTGATGGTGACAGAATTAAAGAAATCAACTTAAACCAGCAGGAAATTGTGTCAGGCCCGGCTCAGGCTGGATTTTAGGGAAAGGTTCTCCAGTCCCCAGAGGGTGCTGGCATTGCCCAGGCTCCCCAGGGAATGGTCCCGGCCCCGAGGCTGCCAGAGCTCCAGGAGCGTTTGGACAGCGCTGCCAGGGATGCACAGGGGGGATTGTTGGGGGGTTTGGGGTCCCTGTGGGTCCCTTCCAGCTCAGGAC
>NW_026624378.1:49482-54532 GCF_030028575.1 Malurus melanocephalus
GGGAGCCCTCCCAGCCTGACCCCAGCAGCCCCAAAGGGCTCCTGAGAGCCCAGCTTGCCCAGCAGCTCATGGCACATCCCTGACAAAGCCCATGGCAGCAGGGAAAGCTGAATTTGGGACCTCCAAAGATGATTTTCCTTTCCTCTCACTCTCCTCTGCTGAAGAGCCAGCTGAGTTCCCATCTCTGGAGCACATGGCTGTGTTGTGCTCGTGGATTATCATCCATGCCTCCCGCCATCGCTCACAGCCTTAAGGAAGATGCACCAATAAAGCCAATATTTAAAGTCATCAAACAAGCAGAGGCAAATTTGAGCAGCCCCACAATTCACAGTGACACAACAACCCAGGGTGCAGGGCTGAGCGCTGAGCTGCAGTGCCCAGAGCGCACTTCTGCCCACAGTCTTCAAAATTTAATGAAAACACACCAGTTTTAAACACTTCCCCAAACCCAGCTCGCAAAATCTGTCACTTTGATGTGAACGGTCCCAGTCTCCGACTAATCAGTCACTTTTACTTCCTCTTTAGTAGTTAAAGACGCAAATGAACTCCCGGCAAACCACACAGCTCCGGGAGGAGGATTTGGCAGCCAGATGGTTCTTRCAAAAGATTGGTTTTTAACAAAAAAATGAAAGTGAACATGTTCCCCCCGCGAGCAGCTCACGGGAGATGAGGTGACACAGCTCAAGTCATCGCCGATTGTGACAGAAGAGCATCACTGCTGCCACAGAAATGCCCCTTCCTGAAGCACCATGTAAATTAGAATTACCACTAATAAGGGATCAATTAGTGCAAGGCGCTGTAATTATCCCGTGCACTCAGGGAGGAAAGGGAAGCGTCATGCTGGAATGCAAACATCCCTTTGTTCCCGGGGAAGGTGCAGCACGGAGAGAGAAAACAAGGGAGAGAAAACAAGACACGAGTGCTGGAAAGGGAGGGGATGTGAGCCACTCCCACGGGATGGAAGAAAGCTGGGGTGGGCTGGGAATTCCCGTCCAGGCAAGGGAAATCCTTACACTGCTGAATCCCTTTGCTTTCTCCGGGCCATCCTCACCTCCGTGCGTGAGGAGCTGCAGCTGTGCAGGGCGGTCAGAGCACAGCAAGAGCTCTGCACAGCCCCAGGGATAAGGGCAGGAGTGCTGGACAGCTCCGGGAGTGAACGCCAGAACATGGGGCAAAAGGGCTTGGATCCCCTCAGGATGCAGGTCCTGGAAGGAGGAAGGAGCTCTGTCCTTGGCTTTCAGGGCTGGAACCGGGCAGCAGCACAGGGAACAATTCCCCGTTCCACAGTGGTTTGGAGAAGTGCAGGATGGGAGCCCCAGGCTCCTTCAATTGTTCTTGACCCACTGCTGAATAACTCCCCAGCACCCTAAGGAGAAAAATCACGGGCAGGGGACACAAATGTCAGAGCTTTCCGAGTGAAAGGGGACAGCATTAGGAGGCAATGTTATCAGGAATGGGACAGGAAGTGCAGGAAGTTCTGCACTTCCCATTCCTGGGGCTCCAGTTCCTTCCCCAACTCCATTCCCTGTCCTGGACACTGCAGCCCCTCCGGGGCTCTCTTGTCCTGAGGGTCCCCAAACTTTGCCCAGCACTGGAGGTGYCCCAGCAGTGCCAGCTCAGGGGACGGGCACTGCCTGCTCCTGCTGCCACCCCGGGGCTGGCACTGCCCAGGATGGGCAGAGATGGTCAGAGGACTACAGAACATCACAGAACCGTGGAACCACGGAATCCTGGAATGGTTTGGGTGGGAAGGGACCTTAGAGCCCATCCAGTGCCACCCCTGCCATGGCAGGGACATCTCCCACTGTCCCAGGCTGCTCCCAGCCCCAATGTCCAGCCTGGCCTTGGACACTGCCAGGGATCCAGGGGCAGCCACAGCTTCTCTGGGCACCTGTGCCAGGGCCTCCCCACCCTCCCAGGGAACAATTCCTTCCCAATTTATGTCCTAGCAGGGTCAGGCAGATGGAATTAGCGTGGTTTGGTCTGGCAAAGAGAAGGTAAAGGGTGAYCTAATTCCAGCCTCCTGCTACTCCAAGGTAGTGGAAAGGATGAGAGAGCCAAGCACAGTTTTGTGTGGCAGGTGACACAGCAGAGCCATGGCCAAGAGCTACAGCCTGGGAGGCTCATTAGGAGAAGGTTTATAATCAGCTCCAGTACTGGAGAAGGCCAGCGAGATTCCAGCACTGGATTTTCCAGAGCTTGGATAGAAAAACCCATGGCAGACCCAACCTAATTTTGTGGCCTGTCCCAGCAGCACCCCCAGGATTTTGGGATCTGGCCATGTCTGTGTGTCCTCAGAGAGGTCCCTGCCCCTGCAGGGTGCCAGGAAGGGCTCCCAGCACTGGGTGCATCCGAGGACTGCAGAGCTCCAGGGCAGCTGTGCTTTAATTGCCATCGATGTGGGACTCTGGGCTGGGGCAGCTGCAACCATTCCCCACAGAATTGGCCAGGGCTCTGTCCCCAGGACCGGCCAGCAGAGCACACACAGGCACTGCTCTGCTTCTACAGGTGTCCCCTGCCACCCTGAGTGTCCCTGCCAGGGTTCTGCCTSTGACCCCCACTCCCAGGGCCTCCCTGAGACCTCCCCAAAAATCTTCTCTGGACTCACAGGGACCCAGCACGATGTCCACCATAACTCCTGCCCCAGCCCTGCCACAGGGACAGGCCCAGGTACACACTGAGGCACCTCCACCTTGCCAGAGGGACATGGGTGACAAAGGGCTTGGGCTGCCATGGCCTCGTGAGCCAAGGAGAGTGAGCTGTGGAGGAGGATGGGGCACCTCCATCCTGGGAAACATAGCCATTCCTTGGGAAACACATCCACCCTGGGAAACATAGCCATTCCTTGGGAAACACATCCATCCTTGGGAAGGCATCAATCCTTGGGATGGAGGAGGTCAGGGTGTGTCCACCCTTGGGAAAACATCCATTCTTGAGAAAAAAATCCATCCTTGGGAAAGCCATCCATCTTTGGGAAGACATCAGTCCTTGGGATGGAAGAGGACAGGGTATCTCCATCCTGCAAAAACCATCCTTCCTTGGGAAACACATCCATCCTTGGGAAGACATCCATTCTTGAGRAAAAAAATCCATCCTTGAGAAAGACATCCAGCTTTGGGAAGGACATCCAGCCTTGGGAAAGGCATCCACCCTTGGGATGGAGGAGGACAGGGTGTTTCCATCCTTGGGAAAAGCATCCATCTTTTGGGAAAGGCATCAATCCTTGGGATGGMGGAGGACAGGATGACTCCATCCTTGGTAAGACATCCAGCCTTGGTAAGACATCAATCCTCAGGGAGAAATCCCTCCTTGGGAAGACACCCAGCCTTGGGAAGACAGACAACCATCCTGGACAGGACAAAACCCTGAGCAACCAGGCCTGGCTTTGAAATCATCGGTGCTTTGAGCAAGAGGTTCTTTAGATTCCTCCGCAGGCATTCCAGGGGTATCCAGGTGATTCCTCCAAACRATTCCATGGTTTCATGAAAGCAAATATCCTGAGCTCTGCCTTGCCTAAGCCATGCAGAGATGACCCAGCACCAGTGTGGGGGTCACATGAGACTCATCAGGGTGATGCCTCAAACCACTGAGCTCTCCAGACACTSAGCTAAAAATCCCAGCACTGGAGTGATTTTTTTTTTTGCTTCCAACATCCTTGATACTTTGCACGTGCTTGTGGAGTGTTTCTGCTTTCCTTGACAACCAGGGAGGATTCCAAATAAAACTCAAGTGCTTTTCTAATCCCCTGGTTGCAGAGAGGGACAATAAATGCAGTGGAACCTGCAGATCAGCTGCGGGGGGAAGGCTGGCAGGAAGATGGGCCAGGCCAGGGACACAGACCTGCTGTGGATGCAGCAGCAGCCTCAGGAGAGTGTCACCAGCCCTGTCACCCGACACTGTCACTGCTCAAGAGGTGATCAGTGACTGCCTGGACCTCCTGAGGCCAGCTCTGGGCTGGGTTGAAGCATCACCTGGGTCCCCTGGGAGGTCACTGTGCGGGGGATGGAGCTGGGAAAGCTGAGACCACATCATGGAAAGGCTCAGTGACCTGGCCAAGGGTACAAAGAAGGCAGAGGCAGGGCCAAGCCCCGACTCCAGAGGCCTTCCAGGAGCTCTCTAAAGCAGAGCAGGCATGGCCTGTCTTTGCCACAGCACGAGCTGTGCTGTCACACAGGCAGGGCCAGGCTGTGAGCTGCACACCCTCCATGGCAAACACCTGTGTCACCTGCTGCCACCTGAGCCCACACAGCYCCTCTGAAGGGTAACCAGCCACCCTAAACTCCCCTTCCCGTGTGTCCCAGCAGCCCCAGTCAGACACAGCTCAGGCTGAGGTGAGTTTGCATATTTGAGCAAACTCTGCACGAATTCCTCCRGCGCCTCTGCGCAAGCACGGCAAGATCCACCCTCGTCCTCTTTTAGCTGATTAAGACTTTTCAGTACAGTTGTCCCCTTTTCCCTCAGCACTGGAAACCTCCAGGAGTTGCAACCACAGCAGGAAAGGGGAGGAGAGGCCGAGCTTTGTGTCTCAGCAGCCTCTCTCCTCCCTCCCACACATCTGTATGTCTGTGATGRAGAAGCCCTGACACTCTGCTACTCACAAACCCCAGACAGATCCATCTGGCCCCGAGACAAAGCCCAGAGCTCTCCACACATCCAGGARGGACAAACCCCACCAGAAGCTCCCAGCCCTGGCAGGCCCCAGGCTGAGATGGTGCCTCTCACAGCCCCTCAGTGCAGGGGAGCAAGATGCTCCCGTACCTGCTGCACAAAGAAAAAACCTCTTCAGGAACATCAAAAGAGGCGCCTGGCACTCAGAGATTTGTCTTAATGAAAGTGACAGCAGCCGAGAGAGCGTTGCAAATCCAAGGGGAAGAGGACACACACCTAATTAGAGGGGCTCCGTTCCTGTCCCTGCGGGGGGAGCGCTGGGGCTGCGGCCCCAACCTTCCCAGCGGGATGGGCTCCGGCACGGCCGGGCTGAGCCGCGGGCAGGCTCCGAGCAGAGATTAGAGCTCAGCTCTTTGCAATCTTCCTTGTCCTGCTTTGTGTC
>NW_026624378.1:55802-76419 GCF_030028575.1 Malurus melanocephalus
GATTAAAAAAAAAAAAAAAAAGGAATAAGCATAGAAAGCCCTTTTTCAGTAAAAATGAATTGTGTTAATAAGGCAGCAAGTGCTGAGAGCAGGGAAAGCTCTGCCTGTCCGACTGCCCCTGGTGGCTATTTCTGGCTTACAAGGCACTTGAAGCATCCTGGCAGCCCACAGTGGGAAATGTAGTCCAGATCCAGCAGGATGGACACTCAGCTAAAGAGAGCCTCCCAGGTTCATGAGGACTTTCCAGCCAAACCTGCCAGCAAGCCAGGCTCCCCAGCCTCTCACAGGAGCAATTCATAAACTGCAGCGAAAAAGCAAATAATTCAGCCCCGAACCCCTCCAAGCCTTGTTCTATAAATAAAGCCGTTGTAACACAGTTTTTATATTTCATTATCCTCCGTGTTGTTCCACACGGCGCTGGCGGCAGCCGGGAATGTCACAGCGTGGGGAGAGCGCGGCACCGCAGCGGCACCGGCGATGGCAGCGGAGGGGGTGGCACAGGGACCGGGGTGTCTGTACCACACCCAGCCCCTGCACGCTGCTCTGCCGGGCACCGCCAGCACCGCGGGGGTGACAAAGAGCCCCCGGCACAGCCTGGCACCGGCGGGCTGAGCGCAGGCACCGAGCCGCCGGGCTGGGATCGATGGCAACCCCCGCGCCGGGCACGGCACCGGCAAATGGAGGCTTGGAGGGCACGGTCCCTCAGGGCCCGGGGAGAAGCTGGCACCGGAACCTGCTCCCAAGGTGCTCCCCAAACAGGAATAAATTGGCCATTTCACGTTTCAGATGGCCACAAAGCCTCTCGAGGAGGCGGTGCGCTGTGTGGATCACAGCTTGGATGTGTCCTTTGATCGTCACAAATAAATCAGCCAGCGTGCCCTCCAAAATAGAAAGGAAAAAGGAATTGTATCTGTGTCACTGACGGCGGCGRGAAGCAGGCTGGAGGCAGCGCAGCCGGCACAGACTCGGTGCATGCCCACAGCTCCCTGCCCAGCAGCCCGGCCAGCCCTGGAGCTCCCATCATGGGCTGCTCCCTCCAGTTAAAAACTGCAATCCGTGGGCTGGGCTCGCAGCAAACACACCTGGGCGGCACACRCTCCTCCGAGCGGGCTGAGCCCGCACCCTGACAGCGAGTGTCCCTCCCGAGCTGCGGCCGCATTCCCGCTGCCCCCGGAGCYTCCTCAAGCGGCCAAGGCACGGCGGGACCGGGGGCTCCGAGAGCCGCCGCACCCCCGGCCCCTGTGCCGGCCCTGCCCCAGCCCCAGCCCGCACCCCGGGAGCCGGGAAGCAAAGATTTCGGCCCGAGTCCGTGGAAAAGGGCTGCTTCAGGGCAGAGCTCCGGCTGTGCCAGGGCTGCAAGCTCCGTGCCTCTCCCCCGRCGCAGCGAGAGGAAAGGGGGTCCTACCCCTGCCCCCCAGCCCTTCCCAGCCCCTGGCTCCCGGGGACCAAGCGGGGGGACCCTGAGGGAAGGGCTCTCCTCCACAGCACCCCGGGACTCGCTGTCCCTGCGGTGCGCCCGGACCCTCCGCCAACTTCCCCGTCCGGAGGCACCGCCAGCGGGACGGGCTCGGGGAGCGGGGCCGGAGCTCCCCCGGCGGCCGGGCTGGCAGCGGGGGAAGCGGGGCTGCCCCATCCATCCCCTGTCCGCCCGTCCCGGCTCCTCCGCCGCGGGGGCTGGGGATGCGCTTCCCCCGGAGGCACCAACTTCGCCCGGTCACCCCAAGGCCGAGCTGAGCCAAGCCGAAGCTGGGCGGCGGCTGAAGGGGGCTCAGCCCGCTGCCCCCCTTCCATCCCGCTGCCCCCCCTCATTCCCGCTGTCCTCCTTCCATCCTGCTGCTCCACTTCCATCCCTCTGTCCTCCTTCCATCCGCTGCCGAGCTCCGCGGCTGGAGCCGAGCCGTGCCTGGTGCTCGCTCCCCCTCCGGCCTCGCCTCCGCTCCGCTCCCGCAGCCGCGGCGCTCCCGCTCCCCCCGCGCCCTCCCCGCCGCCTCTCCCGGCCCCAGCGCCCGCTCCCGGCTCGGCTCCCGGCCCCTCTTCCCCTCGTGGGACCTTGGCCGCTCCCGAAGACGCCACGGGGAAAAAAAAGTTGCGGCGAGGGAAGTTCCCGGCGCGGGGCGAAGTTGGGGCCGCGGCCGCCGCGCCCTGCCGAGGGGAGCCGCGGCGGTGGAGGGGGGCCCGAGTGTCACCTACCTTCAGCTATCGCCCTCTTCATCTTAGGGGTCGGGGAAGGCACGTCTGGAGGCGCAAAGTGGAGCGGCAGCGGTACAATCCTTGGGAAAGCGGGGCAGATCCCGGTGCCAAACTTCAGCCCGAGCGGGGAGCRGCGGCGCACGGGGAGGGGGGGGCGCTCCCGGTGCCGGCGCCCTCGCTCATCGGGGGAATGAGCAGCCCCCGAGCTGGAGTCAGCATCCAGGCGAGGCTCCCCCTCCCTGCCTTGCCTTGCCTCGCCTGCCTCCTCCTCCCTCCGCCCGCCCGCCCGCCGCACGCACGGGGCCGGGGCTGCGGCGGATCCCGCGGCGGGGAGCGGAGCCGGCTGCGCTGTATCCCGGGAGCGAGCAGCGAGCGAGCGGGGATGGAGAGGCGATGAATGTTTTATGGGATCATGTGGTTTGACGTGAGAGGAATCAGCCTAGATCGGATTTACTGGCTGGAGGAGTGAGCGGGAGGACGGGGGAGCCGGGCATGGGYTGGCGGGGGGGAGGAGGGGCCGCTCCGACGGCGGCAGCTCCGCGGCGGAGCCCCCGCGGTGCGCGGCCGCGGCCCGGGCAGGGCTGCGCGGGGCCGGGAGCCTCATTCCTGGAGGAGAGGTGCCACCTAAAGGAAGCGGCGGAGAGGGACGCCCGGGCGACGGTGGGCACCGGGCCCGCTCCCTCCTCCCCACCTCCCGCCGCAGCCGCGCCCGCACCGCCCCGGGGGCCGCGGGGGCCACGGCTCGGAGCCCCTCGGGAAGCACCGGAGACCTCGGCGGGTGCTTTTCCCCTGCTCTGGATCTGCGCACCGGGGAGGCGGCGAGGGACACCCGAACCCGCGGTGCCTCCTCTTCCTCGCCAGATTCTGCYGCGGCGGGTGCGGAGCCGCTGCTTTCCCGAGGGAAGGATGTCCGAGAGCCCCTTGGGTACAGCCCGAAGGAAAACTCTTCCCTGTGGCTGAGCCCTGTCGCCATCCCTGCCCTCTTGGGATCGCTCTCCCGCGGGCAGGAAGGACAGCAGCTTGCCTCAGTTTACCCAAAGGGCACGGGGTTACACGGTAGATGCAGCAGAGTGAAGCTGGATTCCATCGTGCCGARCCCTCCGGCAGCCTTCCCCCGTCCTGGAGGGACGAGGGCTCCCTGAACAGGCACATCCCGTCTGCAGCTGTCCTGGGAAGCAGAAAGATGGATTTTTATTAAATGAACTCATTTGCTCAGTGGGGAAAGGAGGAGGGAAGGATGGCACCAGGAAAAGCTGAACATGCACAGCATGGAGAGGCGGCGGTTCTGTCCCTGCTAGGCAGGGGTCCAGCTGCCACCAGAACCGTGCGTGTTTGTCTGTATCCATGGGAAACCCCACCAGGAATTCTGCATACAGTCCCGGTGCCCCCGAGACACAGGACATGGAACCATGGGAGCAAACCCAGAGGAGGACAAGARGCTGCTGAGGGGACTGGAGCACCTCCCCTGGAGACAGGCTGGGAGCTGGGATTGTTCAGCCTGGAGAGGAGAAGCTTGTGTGGACACCTCAGCTGAAGGGGCTGCAGGGAAGCCAGAGAGGGATTTCTCATCAAGAACTGGAGGGACAGGACACAGGGAATGGCTTCCCAGTGCCAGAGGGCAGGGATGGATGGGATATTGGGAAGGAATTGTTCCCTGTGAGGGTGGGCAGGCCCTGGCACAGGGTGCCCAGAGAAGCTGTGGCTGCCCCTGGATCCCTGGCAGTGTCCAAGGCCAGGCTGGACATTGGGGCTGGGAGCAGCCTGGGACAGTGGGAGGTGTCCCTGCCATGGCAGGGGTGGCACTGGATGGGCTTTCAGGTCCTTTCCCACCCAAACCACCCTGGCACTCTCCCGTGTGTGAATTCACCTTTCCCTGCACACACCCAGGTACAGAAATGCTACTGAGCCTTCATTCCTCACTTAGGGTTTGTCACCCCAGTGTGGCCATCTCACCCAGCCTGCCCTCAGGGTTGGTGTCACAGCTGCATCTCTCCAAGGCCTGCCTGGTTCCCACCTTTCCCTGTTGGCATCACTTTGAGTGAGCCAGGGATCAGTTTCTCCCATGTACAACAGCCCTCTCCCCTCACCCAGAGGCTGTGAGTGCCTCACACTGACCCCACAATCATCTACAGGAAAAAGAAATGCAGCCAGAGGAAATCCTAACTGGGCACCAAGGCAGATGGAGGTGATTTACCAAGTGTGGGCTTTGTTTGTGCCCACAGCCCCAGACAGCCCCRGGTATCAGGGTCAGAATCAGACTCACAGGCTGGGTTGGGTTGGAACAGACCCTAAATCTCATCTCATTCCAACCCCACTGCCATGAGCAAGGACCCCTTCACTTGAAAGGGGGGGTTGAAATCCTTGAAATCCCATCTGGAAATGATCCATGAGAACTGTCCAGACATCCCTGAGCTGTCCAAATGCGAGTTTCTGTACAGCCTAATGCCTGCAGCCCCTTCCCCCAGCCCCCTGGAGCRGGGAGGTGGCACCTGGGGCAGGCAGGGTGCTCCCTGACCCTCTGGCCTCTCTCTCTCTCTGCCCTACCAGAATGCAAAGGTGCAGAGATGATGCCCTAATCCTCTTCYTTCCCACAGCCCCACCTGGATCTCAGCTTAAGCACCCACTGACCTTCTCCACCCTTCTGCCCTGCCTGCCCCCTGCCCTCTCTGCCCTGGCTGATTCCAGCTGCATCCTGCCCACCCTGTGCTTTCCAGGAGCCCTGCACACACTCGATGAGTGGGACAGCACTAAATGGACCAGAGGAGCATGGTGCCCACAGCGACATGGGTGGGACACGGCAGGGACACGGCTGGGGCATGGCTGGGACACGGCAGGGACACGGCTGGGACATGGCTGGGACACGGCTGGGACACAGGTAGGACATGGCTGGGACACAGCTGGGACATGGCTGGGACACAGCTGGGACACAGCTGCCTCTCTTAGGTGTTTGGGCCAGTCCCTGGCAGGTGTCTCTGGAGGAACAGCAGGGTTKATGGCAATGCCAGGGCAGGTGAGGTCTGGGATGAGACACGGARCGTTCCCGTGCAATCTGCTGGCAGCACAGTTCGTTGTTGATTTACAGACATCTTCAGGGAGGGAGGATGATCCCACCCTGCCCTGCCGTTCCTGCAGTGGCAGCCCAGCTAGCTCAGGTTAGAATGTGCTGCTCCTCACTGCTGAGCACACCTTCCAGCACTCCTGTTTCAGCAGTGCCCTTTGACTCCGCCATCCCAAGTGGTGTGAGCGGGAGAGAGAGGTCACTGACGTGCAGGGCATGGAAATAGCGGCAGAAGAAAGGACCCCGGAGCTGCAATTTCCTGGGAGAGGGCTGGAAGGTGAGCAGGAGCTCTGAAGGAGTTAATTGAAGCTCTAGTCACAGGCCTGAAGATTCCAGGTTGTAGCGGGGAGGTGGAGGCTGCGTTCGGCTGTTTGGCTGACATTTCAGAAAGGTTAATCTGGAAAGGCAGAGAGCACATCTGTACGGGACTGGGGCTGACTCTTTCTGCAGCTCCTGCACCTCCTCGGGCCGCTTTGACCCAGCAGTTGTTACACAGAGGTCACCGAGGGGCAGCGTGGTGGCCGTGACTTTGGCATGTGGTGATGCTCCAGTGTCCTCGGGCCAGCACTGCCCCCAAGCCCGTGTGACAAGGCACAGGAAACTGGCTTTGCTTGGACATTTCCCATTCCTCCACGTGGCAAGGGGCTGTCCAGCAAGAGCTGGGTGAAAGAAGGCTCCTCCCAGCAGGAGATGTCCTGGGGGAAGCGGGGTGCTGGAGTTGCAGTGGCAATAATCCTGTGCAGCTCCTGGAGAGGAGCCAGCCTTCCTGGAGATGAAGACACCTTGCTTTGACTGGATAATTGTATGTTCATCTCTACCYAGTGCTTAATCACACTTGGATCAATTCTGCTCCCACGGATTGGGAGTTGTGGCACAGTGTGAGCCCTTCCCTGCTCACAGGGCTCCCAGCGTGGCCAGGGCACACTGCTGGGTCTGTGGGCACTGAGGAGAGGGGTGAGGAAATAGAGAGGGCACGTGAAACAGGAATTCACTGCCCTTTGCTGTGCTCACACCCACCTCTTTCTTTTTTTTAATAACAGATTTGACTCCTGAATCCCAATATTGAATAAGGTGTAGCTTGTTCTGGCCCAATAAAGGCTTTTCATCTTTGTTCCCCATGGCCTTGTGGCTGCTCCTGTCCCATGTCTGATGCAGCTGTGAGCACCTGGAAACATCTCTGAGAGGAGCAAGGAGGAAGAAAAGGGGCACCCAAAGACCAGATTTTTTGCTCTTTCTAGTGAAAGGGGAGTTGGAACAAGATGATCTTTTAAGGTCCCTTCCAGCCCAAACCAYCCTGGGGCTCTGCKYTGTGTCCCTGCCAAGCTCTGGCATTGCCTGTGCCTGCAGGAGACCAGAGCAGATGGTRCAGCTTGGGCCATCAGCAGCTGAGGGAATGTCACCTTCTCCAAGGGATAACAAGCCCTCTGGACCTCTGGGAGAGTCACCCTTAGGACACCCAAGAAAACCCTAAAGCAGTGGCCACCTGCTCCGAGACCAGGCCTGGGCACACTGTGGGGCAGACTCAGATACCAAACAAAAAGGGTTCCCCAGACCCACCACCACTGGATTATTGGCAAAGGTTGTGTTTGACACCCTCTGCCTGCTGGTTTGTGTGAGGGACACAGAGATCACCACTCTCTCCTGGAATACAGCCCCTGCAGACTGGGAGGCTCTAGAGCATAGGGTTCCTGGGCCAGGGGAGCACAGGAGGAAGATGCTCTGTGCTGATGGGATTTATCCAGGCCTCCTGGGCAAGGGGAGCACAGGATGGTCTGTGCTGATGGGATTTTTCCAGGCACCCAGCATAGCCCCTGCTCCATTTCAGCACCTCTGTGCTGGCAGAGGGACCCTTCCAGCAGAGCAGAGTGCCAGGATTGGGTCATCCCACCTGCACACCAAATACATATAAAAAACATATTTATATCTATTAGCAGCATTAAGTTGTGGCAGGTGGGACCTGGCTCTGGGATCATTCTCTGGAGCTCCTCAGCACACAGAGAAGGAGCTCAGGTGTGCACAGGAGGAATTTCTTGGGGAAGAGGAGGGGAAGGCACTGAGCTCTGCTCCCTAGGCACACTGGGAGCCAGGGAAGGGCTGGAGCTGGGCCAGGGCAGGCTCAGGCTGGAGAGCAGGGAAAGGTTCTCCTGTCCCCAGAGGGTGCTGGCACTGCCCAGGCTCCCCAGGGAATGGTCCCGGCCCCGAGGCTGCCAGAGCTCCAGGAGCGTTTGGACAGCGCTGCCAGGGATGCACAGGGGGGATTGTTGGGGGGTCTGGGCAGGGASAGGGGCTGGGCTGGGTGATCCTGGGGGTCTCTCCAGCTCACACGGGGCTGTGCCAGGTCCAGTTCCTCCCCTGCAGTCGGATGTGCCCGGGGTACCAGAGCACCTCAGCTGCAGGGACAGCGCAGTGCCCAGAGCGCTGGGACACGGCTGCCAGCCCCGATCCCCTGCGGGGACACAGGACACGGCAGGGAGGTGACCCTGACCCTGCTGTGGACTCTGCCCGGCTCCAGCCCCAGCAGCCAGGGTGCTCCATCTCCGCTAGTGCTCAGCTCGTCACCAGACTCGTWAGCTCAGGAAAAGGCGCGGGGTGTCTGCGGTGTTCCATGGGTTGCTCTGCTCCTCCTGCCACGCAAAGCTGCACCAGAGCCTTGTGGAGCCTGGCTGGGCAGGGCGGGCGCAGAAAAGCTCCCCCTGCGGCCGTGCGGGCGCTCCGAGCGATCCCCGCTGGGTGCTGAGTGAGTTATGGCTCTCCCGGCTCCCGCTCCGTGATTTCGCTCACATTCCAGCCCTCTCCTGCCTGAGCAATGGGGTCGGCGTGGACGAGTTGTTCCTGTAAATCATCGCAGCACCGCTGCAGCCTGACACATCAATCCCCTCTGTAAAAGGTTCCCACCTGGTCCCGGCGCTGCTGCTGAGATTGGGATGTGCCAGGAATCCTTGCGAAGGCTGTGCAGGGAGGGCTGCGGGTTTGTTCAGGTGTCTCCTGCACAAAGCTGCTCCTTTTCCAGCCCTGGGGGACTCACCTGGCTGGGGGCTCTGAGCTCGCCCTGCATGGACTGAGAAGCTGCTGGGAACAGAAAATCCCGGGGTGGTTTGGGGTGGAAGGGACCTCAAAGCCCATCCGGTGCCACCCCTGCCATGGCAGAGACACCTCCCACTGTCCCAGGCTGCTCCCAGCCCCAATGTCCAGCCTGGCCTTGGACACTGCCAGGGATCCAGGGGCAGCCACAGCTTCTCTGGGCACCCTGTGCCAGGGCCTSCCCACCCTCCCAGGGAACAATTCCTTCCCAATATCCCATCCATCCCTGCCCTCTGGCACTGGGAAGCCATTCCCTGTGTCCTGTCCCTCCATCCCTTGTCCCCAGTCCCTCTCCAGCTCTCCTGGAGCCCCTTTAGGCCCCAAAAGGGGCTCTGAGCTCTCCCTGGAACTTTCTCTTCTCCAGGTGAGCACCCCCAGCTCTCCCAGCCTGGCTCCAAAGCAGAAAGYCCAGGAAGGAGGGAGGGATGGGGAAAAACTTTTTAAGGTTTATTTTATTCTCATTATCCTGTTCTGATTTTTTTTTGTAATAATTTGAATTAATATCCCCAAGTTCCACCTGTTGTGCCCAGGGTGGGGAGGGATCTCTCCCCACCTCGTGAACCTCTCCCTTTGTTTTCTCTCCCCTTTCCAGCTGCAGAGGGCATTGATAAAGCAGCTTTGTGGGGCAGCCAGCAGCACCCAGCTGGGGCCAGCTCACCCTCAGGGATCTGTACATGCAGAGGGAGCCRAGGGGAGAGGGAGAAGGGCAAGGAGCAGCAGTGAAATCTGAGCAAGGAGTGAGCAGTGAAAGCTGCTCCTCCCTGGYGCTGAGCCAGGGGAGCCCTGGGCATCCCATGGGTGTTGGCTCGGCTGATCTGGGGATGCTGGGTGTCCCAAAGGCCACCACAGGGACCTGCTCCATGAGAGCCCCACACAGACATGGCCTCTCCATTTCTGTTCTGGCAGCTCTCATCACCCCTGGTGAATGTCAAACCTCCTGGGGGGACACAGAACCCAAACTCAGTGGGTTTTTGGGATGAAGAGCCCTCCCAGCACCCTTCAGTCAGACCCAATGGGCACATCCTGTACAGTCACAGGGGTGTCCCTGTGATACCAGAATWATTTTTGCCTTTCCCTTTTCTATATCTGTACCCTTCCCAGTGCTTTTCCCTGCCCTTTTCCCCAGCTCAGAGACCAAACCCATCCCAGAGCTCCGAGCCCTGGGGGCACAAGGTCCCATCCCATCCTGGYTCTTCCTGGGATCCAAGGTCCTCCAGCCCCATTTCCATAACCAAGGACAGCTGGGACCGAGGGTGGGGGGCTCCAGAGAAGGGGCCTGGCCTGGGGGAATTGCATCACCCCTGGTCCTCCTAATTGGTGCTTTTTATCAATTATGCTAATTTCCTGAATCCTATCAAACTGTGTTCACCCCTTTGGGGCTTTTGTGGGAATTCTTCCATGGCTGCCCCTGGKGCTCCAATAAAGTCCYGCTTTTATATCCCCTCCTGTGCTGAAATCATCTCCAGTTTCATTTCTAGGCTGAAAAAAGCAACACCTGCACCACAGCACATGTTGTGCACAGTGCCAAGGAGTGGGAAGAGTCCTGGGAGCAGCAGCTGAGGAATGGCCACTCCATCCCAGTGGATGCCTGAAGATTTTTGYTTTTCATGTATTTTTATGAAGATTTTTCATGTATTTTCATATATTTGTGGCTTTGTAGACCATTAATACAGCTCCTGGTATTTTTCCTACACTTTCTCTTCAGTTTCAGAGTAATAAGCTGACCTTCCAACACATCCCTGAAATTCTGCTTAGTCTTATTTTCAAGCAGAGGACCTACAAGAAGAACATTCTGTTTTCCAATCAGAATTGGAGAAAACAGAAGAAGAAGTGGGGCAAAGATGCCCTGGACCAGCTCCAATGGGGCAGAACCCAGGGGACAAATCACCTAAACACCTCTCCGTGTGTTATCTGTGTGCTATCCGTGTGTTATCCATGTGTTATCCATGTGTTATCCATGTGTTATCTGTGTGCTATCCATGTGTTATCCGTGTGCTATCCATGTGTTATCCGTGTGTTATCCATATGTTATCCGTGTGTTATCTGTGTGTTATCCGTGTGTTATCCATGTGTTTTCTGTGTGTTATCCACCTGTTACCCATGTGCTATCCGTGTGTTATCCATGTGTTTTCTGTGTGTTATCTACATGTTATCCACATTATCCGTGTGTTATCAGTGTGTTATCCATGTGTTATCCACATGTTATCCGTGTGTTATTGGTGTTTTATCCATGTGTTATCCACGTTATCCATGTTTTATCCATGTGCTATCCGTGTGTTATCCACAGGCATTATCTGTGTGTTATCGGCATGTTATCCACATGTTATCTGTGTGTTATCCGTGTGTTATCCATGTGTTATCCGTGTGTTATCTGTGTGTTATCCACCGGTTACCCATGTGCTATCCATGTGTGTTATCCATGTGTTATTCATGTGTTATCTACATGTTATCCACATTATCCGTGTGTTATCAGTGTGTTATCCATTTGTTATCCACATTATCCATGTTTTATCCATGTGTTATCCATGTGTTATCCACATGTTTTATCTCTGTGTTATCCATGTTATCCTTATGTTATCTGTGTGCTATCAGTGTGCTATCCATGTGTTATCCATGTGCTATCCATGTGTTATCCATGTGCCATCCATGTGTTCTCTGAGGCCCCAGCTTTTTGTTTTCCTCCCACCCAACAGTGTCTGCAGTGGGATGGAGCCTGGGGTGGACATTGCTGCCCAGAGTTCCCCTGCCTTGAGTCATGGGGATGCAGCTTCTCCTCCCCAGTCTGATGTTTGTTTGTTTGTTTGTTTATTTTCCAGTCCCCACGTGTTTTTCAGGCTGACTCCACCCCTCCCAGCACCCCTGGCTGTCCTGGCTGATGGAGAACGCTGGCAGAAAATGAACACGGAATTTGTGACTGGGAGCAGCCGCCCTTGCAGCCCCATCCCAACGTCACCCAGATCTCTTGGAGCAATGGGAGCATGGCAGCACCACCTGACCAGTCACAACAGCTCTGATTTCAGATCTACACAGCTCCCAGCAGAGTTAGCAAATGAGTTGCAGACTGGGAACTATCTGCAAATAGTTTCCAATAATGAATTGAGGTGCGAAAGCTGCAATCTGCTCCGAGACAATCTGTAAACAGAGGGAAGGAAAATTCACCAAAATAAATTATTCATTTCAGATTACTCCTCTAGCTCATGTCTTAACTTGAAAATCTCCAGGGCCTGCAGAGATTTCCAGGGATGCTCCTGTTCCTTGAGCTGAGCTGTGTTGGGGCAGGCACGGGGCTGTGAGACTGAGCAGGGTGTCCTATCAACACCTGGCCAGCTCTGATCCCCCACAGATGGGGGAATTTATTTCCAAACATGGACCAGCTCCATGGGATGTCCAAAGGCAGGCAGGGTAAAGCTAATCCAGGCAAAAAAATTGGGCTCCTCCTGTCTCACTGCTGCCATCAATAAAGAGATGGAGGAAAAGGAGCCACYGTGGAGCAGGAACCAAAGCAGAGGTGGAGTGGGGAATGAGGGGAGGGAGACCACACAGGGGTAGGGGAGAAGGGCAGGCTGGAGACAAATCACAACTTTGAACTGGAGCTGACCATGTGGACACACAGATGTGCCCACCRTGGCCTGGCCATGGGTAAGGGCACTGGGTGTGCTGGGTGCATGGGATGCACCAGCAACTGCTCCCAGCCACCCTCTGCAAACCTTTCAGACACCCTGAGGGGGAGAAATGGGCCCTGAAGAAGGAGATCCCCAAGAGCAGCCTGAGGTTCCCTGGGCGCACTACAGGACAAAGTTCCCTGACCCCACACTGTGCTGGGGGGATGTGAGGGACACAGTGTCCACAGCCCTGCTCAGCCTCCTGGTGAGTCTGGGGCCTGGCACAGCACTTGGCACAGCACATGGCATGGTTTGGTGCTGGAGGAACTGGCTAAAGAGCACAGAAACATCCCATGGAGAAGAGAAACCCCCAGAGCTGGAGGAAGGTGCACGACAAGAAGCTGGGGCAGGGCAGTGATTGATTATCTGTGATTATCTGTGATTATCTGTTACCTGTAAGAATTGTTCCCTCTGCAAGGGCTGCCCCTGGGTCCTCCCACGCAGGACCTGCAGCTGGCACAGGCCAGATCTCAGCAGCTTTGTGGTTCTGTCCCTGGGATCTCCAGTTGCCACCATTTGACTCTTCAGTTTTTGGCACTTTTACCACAGTCCCAAGCCTTCCCCCTCCCCACAGAAAGCAGCAGAGGGGAGACTGGAGCACACCGAGGTGTTTCACAGAGAGACGGGAGCAATCTTGTCTTCTTTAGTTAGAATCAAATAAATAAATGAAATTCTAGAGTGCGTTTTCCTGAAAACGTCATGGCGGGGGACCGCACAGAAGGACAAGGTTCTGAGCAGAATATTCCAGTTCTGATTGTGCCAAACTGGGCAGAAGATTGGAGAACCCAAGTATTGCTCACACTCTAAGGAGAGKGATTTTAGATTAAACCTGACCCCAGCCAACACCTGGAGAGAACGTGTGGCAAGCTGGGCTTTTTCAAACCTTGTTTTCTGCCCTGAAAATTGTTTTATATTCAGGGCAGTGCAGGAATATTCGAACACTGAGCTCAAATCTGGTGGATTTGTCTTTGATCCAGTTTGGCAATTATTGTCCCAAACTCCCATGATCCCCACAAATGCCAGGGTTGGGCTTTTGGAGCTGCTGGTGTCAGAGCCCAGCTAACCCTGCTCCCCAGCCACAGAATTACCAGGGCATTGTTGCTGTTCTGCACCACAGAGCTTTTCCAGGGGATGTGCTGGAACCTCCACGGCTTTACAAAGAGTATTTTAGCTTTCAGAAATCACCCCGAGAAAATGCTGTCAGTGCAGTTCAACCAGCTTTTAATGAAGGCTTTAGAAAAATCCCTGTCAGGGCCATGGCTTTGCTCTGCTGGCAAAGGGCAGGGGAACATTTGGGCACCCAATTCAACAGGGTAAGTGGTAAATTAAATTCAGGGAATTGAGCATTTTGGCAAAAAAAACACTGAACACAGTGATAGGGAGGCGTGGTTTTGGCTGTGCCCTGAGCCTGGAAGAGCTCCTGGGATCAGGCCACCTCCTGCCACCGCTGGTCTGGTGGCCCCTCCATCAGCMACCCTTCCACAGGGCAGCAGAGACACAGAGGTGTCAGCTGAGAGCTGTTCCTGTTCTCCTGTCCCCCGGAGAAACCAAGTGCCCGTGAAGCTTCCTAAAGCAAAGGCTTTCAGGCAAAGACAGAAGGCTGCAGGAAAACAGAATGCAGCTCTGTGGGAAGGCTYGGGGCCCATGGAAATCAGCTCCTCTCGTTGCAAACTTGACTCTCTGCAGAGCAGCTGCTTGGTTCAGAGCCCTGGCAGCAGCAGCGAGAGCTGGGAATGCGCTGTCCTGGTTGCCATCTCCTGCAGGAGCAGCGCTCCTGAGGCTGTGCTGGCTGGTCCYTGAGGAGGTGACAGCRCTCAGGACACTCAGGCTGTGCTGCTCCTCCAGGGAAAATGCCATAAATGTGTGTCCTGAGAGTGAAGCTCCCACCAGGAGTGCTGGAGGAGGCTTGGGAGCGAGGCAAATTCCACTTGCAGGAAACCCTTCCACATTCCCGAGCTGGAGGAGCCTCCACGGGGCTCCTGCTTGCCCTGGGTGCTGCTCTTTGTGSCACCTCTTGGCTAAGGATGTAAAATGGGCAGCACAAAGATACTGCTTTGGGGTTTTTTTTTTTTTTTCGTTCCAGAGACCTCAAAACACTGGAGAGCACCTCAGGGGTCCCACAGTGCAGTTCAGAAGCTCAGGGAGCTGGTGCAGGTGTCACAGATGTGCCCGAGTGTGAGCTGGAGGGGCTCCTGGCACTGCAGGTGCTGCAGGGACTGGGCACGGYGGGGCTGCCCTGCGGCCTCGCTGAGCTGTGTGTCCCCATTAGTGTCACCCCTGGAGCCATTGGAGGGTGCTGGCACCGGGGCTGTGCTCAGGTGTGCGCTGAGGTTGGATCCGTGGTGCCAAATGGGGCAGAGCCAGCGCTGCCCATTCCCTCACAGCGAAATAATCTTCTGTTTTGTGACTGTTTGCAATTAGCCTCCTGCAGCAGATGAATAATCTGTTCGTGTTGATTCGACAGAGACGCCTGGAAAGGGGACAAACAGCGCGTTCCGCCTCGCCCAGCCCTCGCAGGCGCGGAGGGAGGAAAGCACSGACACGCCGCTAATTCCCAGCAACAATCCCGTCAGTTTGGCAGCGCTGGCACAAGGCAGGCGACAAATGCAACCATCAGGGATTGGAGGAGCCACAAAACTGCTGCCACCAGGCAGAGCGGCCCCCGGGCACCCGAGCGCGGCTGGACAGAGGGGTCAGCGAGGGGAAGGGCAGCCCCTGGCCAGGGCTGCTGGGAGCCGGGGGGTGCCAGCCCACGGCCCCACAACCCCCGTGGGAGAGCTGCTTTCTCGCCGTCAGAAAATCAAAGCCATTTTCAGAAGGCGAACAGATTTTGGTTGGGAGGTGAGGGAAGCGGAGGGCCAAGAATAGAAGGGAACAGTGGGCGGAATTCTGACTCCCTGCCGCATTCAAAGTAAAGTACAGGACAAGTTTCAAGGAAGCAGCGGGGCAGCCCTCGGGGGAGCTGGCAGGGATGGAGGAGCCCTGCAGGGCGCTGGGAGCCAACCCTGCTGCCCGGGGGACGCGGGAGGGCACCGGTGCAGGGTCAGCACACAGCAGAGCTGCACCACGGCCCCTAATCGGGGTCCGGGGGCAGCGATCACAGCCCCTCWTCGCGGATTTTAGGGGGGCAGGGATTTCAAAGATGAAGGGAGATGATGCTGCGTGGCAGCGGTGAAGTGGACTTTGARCATGAAACGGAGAGAAATCACTCCCGGTGCCCGAGCGCTGAGCGCTGCCCAAACGCGGCATTTTGGGGGATTTGTCTCCAAATGATGAGCGGGCCGGCCCTGCAGAGCCGCGCTCGCACGGCCCGGCCCAACGCCATCTGTGCGGGCACGGCAGGAACTGCACGGGACAGCCGGGAATGCGGGAATGGGAGAGGCAGGAATGGAACGGGACTGCCGGGAATGCGGGAATGGGGCACGGGAGAGGCAGGAATGGCACGGGACCGGCCGGGAATTGGGGAATGGGAGAGGCAGGAATGGAACGGGACAGCCGGGAATGCGGGAATGGGGCACGGGAGAGGCAGGAATGGMACGGGACCGGCCGGGAATGCGGGAATGGGGCACGGGAGAGGCAGGAATGGCACGGGACCGGCCGGGAATGCGGGAATGGGGGGATGAAGGAAAGCAGGAATTGCATTGGACCGGCTGGGAGCCCAGGGGTGGAGGGATGAGGGAGGCAGGAATTGCATTGGATTGGCTGGGAATTCGGGAATGGGGGATGAAAGAGGCAGGAATTGCATTGGACTGGCCGGGAACTGAGGGATGGAGGGATGAGGGGAGGGCACCACTTTGTGCTCCACTGTCACCTCTGCCCTGTCCAAGGGCAGTGCTGTCAGAGCCTGGCTGGGGCTGCTGKGATGGGCTCTGGTGTTGATCCAGAAGATTCTGGGAACATCAGACAAAGCCAGCACAAGGCTGAGACGGCTGCAGGTGCCAGGCAAGACATCACTGAGCATTTCCATGCTGCAGGAGCCGCAGTTTTGGCTTCTTTTCTCTGTGAGAAATTCCTGCAGGGCTGGGGCCTTTGCCCAGAGGCTGCTGGAAAGGATCACCTTGGCTTTACTCACAGAATCCCAGAATCACTGAGGTTGGAAAAGCTCTCCAAGGCTATCAAGTCCAGTCTGTGCCCAATCCTCACCTTGTCACCAGYCCAGAGCACTCAGTGCCACATCCAGGTGTTCCTTGGACACTCCAGGGGTGGGCACTCCAAACCTCCCCRGCAGCCYCTGYCAAGGCCTGATCCCCCTTCCCATGGAGAAAYTCCTGCTGATATCCAGTCTGACGTTTTTGCTCAGCCCTGCAGCTCTGGGGCTGTTTGCAATGTTCTGGAGGCAGCGTGGATGATGTGCTGCTGTCCTGGGCATCTCAGGGATGATGGGCAGGGCTGAAAGGGCCTTTCCCCTGTGCAATGGGGCTGTGGTGTGGRGCCATGTCCCAGCTCCATCCCTSCCAGGGAGCAGGRACGATGCTCAGGGAGCAGTGCAGGAGCAGGGCATGGAGGAGACAGCCCCTGGCAGCTCTGGCCATGGATGGACATGGCRAGAACAGCATGGATCCCTTACCTCCTGCTGAGGTTTTTCCAGGCCCAGAGCCCAGCTGGCCCTTTGGCTGATGCCCCCCCCTTCCTGTCTTTGCCACCTCTCACAGTCCTGCTCTTCCTTGCTTGGCGCTTCCATTTCCCCCTGCGTTTCCAGGGAGTCAAGGAGAGCAATCACACCATGMGGGAGCCTGGCTGAGGCTCAGCCCCACCAGGATTAACTCCTCACATGCAATTTATCACCCCAAACGGGCAGAGGGCAGCAAAACGGTGCTCAGCAGGTGCCCAGGTGTGTGTCCAGCTGGTCCCAGCTGTGAGTGTCTGAATTCCCACCAGGACAGCAGGAGGAGCCTCCTGAGAGCTCCTCCCTCTCCCGCAGCTGTGTGCATGGACCATGCTCTGCTCTGCTCCGACAGAGCCTGGCAGAGAGGGGCTGTGCCCTGGGAGCTTTTGCACCCCTGCTTGAGCCTGGAAAGAATTTGGGTGTCTGGGGCTGCTCCTCCTCCTGCTCCAGAGGGTCTGTGAATCACACAGACATTTGATGTCACCCTAAAGCAACAGAGACGCCATCTCCGAAGGGCACCTTCCTGCGTATGTGTGACAAAGTGCTCTGGAATAGATAAAATATTTTCAGAGCCAGCAGGATCGCTGAGAGCTTCACCAAAATTGACTTGGAAAGCTGTTTCAAAGCATTCCGAATGGAGCTTGCAAATATCTGGCCGTGTTTGCTGCTCCCCGGGAGGAGTGGGTGGCGGTGCCTTCTGCAGCACTCCCGAGGAGCTGCTGGCAGTGTCTGAGCTCTGCAAACCTCACCGGGGAAGGATCCCTGCCATGGCAGCCCGGCRGGGTGGGTGGCACTGGAGGGGGAAGATGGGCTCCAGGAGCGCAGGAGGGCCTTTCAGTCAGGCTGARCATCCCACCAGCCCTTCAGCTCGTGGTGGGAGCACTCTTCCYCCTTAAATTGGATGGAATATCCACGGCTGGGTTGGCCCCCAGACCAGGATGGTGATGGGAAACAGAAAACCAGGAGGGAACCACCCTTAACATCCAGGGTCGGGATCTTGTGGCAGCGCCCCGGGGCTGTTTCCCTTTCCAGGGAGGTGGGAAGGACCGAGGGAGTTCTCCTGGTGAAACAGGGCTGAGCTGAGCTCAGAGCACCCCTGAAGGACGAGTGGGGCTGGGGGAAGTTTCCAAAGCTGCTGACAGCTCCTGGTGGCCTCTGTGTCCCCTCTGGGGTTTTCCAGGCATTTCTGTGCTGGTGTTCCAGAGTGCAGCAGGTGCTGAACGGGGTTTGGATCACCCGGGATTCTGGAGATCCCTGCAGCATGTCCAGAACCTCTCCTAGAGAATTCCCTGTCCCACCTGGGTGCTGAGCAGCCTGCCAGCCTCTCAGCTCCCAGCAAACACAGTTCCCCACTGACTCCTGATAACAACAGCCTGGACAAAAAGGAAAGAAACTGAATTTTCCCCGTTCCATTTTCAGGAATTCTGGCAAGATGTCAAAACGCTCCGCTGCCACGCAGAGCAGAGAGCGTTGTTCAGCTCTTCCCCGTGCTCGTGTGCCAGGCCCGGAGCGATGGCAGAGCTCATTTCGGGCAGCCGGAGCGGGAGGAGCGGGAGGAGCGGGAGGAGCGGGAGGAGCGGGTGCGCGCTCCCGTGGCAGCGCTCACAGCGGGTTCGCGGCTGCGCGCTCCCGTGGCAGCGCTCACAGCGGGTTCGCGGGTGCGCGCTCCCGTGGCAGTGCTCACAGCGGGTTCGCGGGTGCGCGCTCCCGTGGCANGCTCACAGCGGGTTCGCGGGTGCGCGCTCCCGTGGCAGTGCTCACAGCGGGTTCGCGGGTGCGCGCTCCCGTGGCAGTGCTCAGAGCGGGTTCGCGGGTGCGCGCTCCCGTGGCGGGCTGACATTTGCCCGCGGAGCGCTCGCCCCTGCCCCGCAATTTGCGGGTTACGAAGCGTCCGCTCCCGGCGAACAAACGCCCGGGCTGATGTCTGKCTCACAAAGGGCTCCGATGGAGGTATCGAGGTATCGATACCCTGCGAAGCCGCGGGGGCAGAGGGACTGAAGAGCTGCTGTTTGCCTGACTCAATCGAGCTCCTCTGTCTATGGCTGGGAGGCGTTTGTCTCACCGAGCACACAGCGCTCAGAGCTGCCAACCCTCGGCTGCCAATAGGGCCGTATTTAGGGTTATTAAATCACCATGAAACAGCTTTATGGAGCCGTGAGTATCGCGGCACATCGGTATCCACGGCTGCACCACGGCTCTGCCTCCTGCCTGGCCAGCTTGCAGAGCCCAGGCAGCCCCAGGGCCCAGAAAACAGGGAATAACAGATTTCAGGGGAGGGTTAGGCAAGCGAGGAGCTCATGGAGCCTTCACCTGCCCTGCTGCTGAGCCCAGTGAGCAGAGCCGCTGTGCAGACCAGCTTTGGCTCTGGGGACTCCTTTTCCCAGCACATCGAGCTAAAGCAGGGATGCCAATGGCCTGGGAATGGCTGGGAATGTGCCGGGCACCACAAAATAGGGCAGGGCTTCCAGTCCTCATCCCCAGCCATGGTTGCAGAGGCACGGGGAGGGCTGGAGGGTGCTCATGGTGCTGCCAGGTCAGCACGAATGGCACCTGTCACAGCAGAGTCCCCTGCCCTCCTTTTGGCAGGAACCTTGTCCTGGGATCGATCTMCAGAACTCCTCAGAGGCAGCACAGCAGGGAGGGAAGGAGCTCAGGTGGGCACAGCAGGAATTTCTTGGGGAAGAGGAGGGGGAGGCACTGATCTCTGCTCCCTGGGACAGGGACAGCACCCAGGGAACGGCTGGAGCTGGACCAGGGCAGGCTCAGGCTGGAGAGCAGGGAAAGGTTCTCCTGTCCCCAGAGGGTGCTGGCACTGCCCAGGCTCCCCAGGGAATGGTCCCGGCCCCGAGGCTGCCAGAGCTCCAGGAGCGTTTGGACAGCGCTGCCAGGGATGCACAGGGGGGATTGTTGGGGGGTCTCGGCTGGGTGATCCTGGGGGTCCCTTCCACCCAGGATATTCCAGGGTTCCGTGATTCTCCATGGGAGGAGTTGTAGCCCCAGAAGGGACAGACAGGCCCTGCTGGGATCCCATGTCAGGGTTGTTCCAGCCACAGCCAAAACCTTCCCCAGCCCAGACACCCCTGCGGGTCCAGGCTCTCCCTGCCCACCCCATTCCCATGTTCTCATCCAAACCCCGGGTGARCCCTCATTCCCGGTGATCCCTGAAGCCTGGAGTGAGCAGGAGGAAGCACAGCCCTGTACCCGCCCCAGCACGGGCTCTCCTGTCAGCTCCCATCCTCTCCCACACTGTCACTGCTAAATAATGCACTAATGGAAAAGGAAACCCTAGCCAGGCCAGCCAGATGAAGATGCAGAGCAGCCACAGCTTTTAGCTTTCACTTGCTGGCTCCAGCTGGTGCATTCTGAGCTTTATTTCAGTGCATTTTTGTTGATGGCGGGATTTTTTYTGCATGGGATTTCCAAGAAGAGGAGACAGATTTTGGCTGCAGCACTTGAACTTTCACCGTCACTGTTCTCCTTGCCATGAATTTTGGCTTCAACAGGAAGCTGCTGGATCTAAGGAATCACAGAGGAACCAAAGCACACACAGAAGAGACTCAGAGGTGCTTTCAGCCTTTTGAGAAGACTCTGTTAAGATGCTCAAACTCTTGGATTTTATTTTAGCCTGAGTCTCTTTCTGCTCACTGCCGTGTTCACCTTCAGGGGGGAGTGGCTGTTCTCTTTACAACCTGAGAGAGTTTTATTCTTACTATTAAATTAGTAATTAGCACTTCATTTAGCCAGGATCTCCATGCCCAGACAGTATCGATTTGTCAGAGATGGAGAGATGGAGCCTCTTTCCCCGCAGTTTTGGGCACAGAGTCAAGGGGGCTTCTCAGCTATTTAAAGCTCTGCATTTCCCGTGCAGAGGGCAGGCAGGATGGGGCAGAGGGGCCAGGGAAGGTTTGGCACTGCAGATGTCTCACCCCTGTGCTGTTCTGCCCAAATCCCACCTGCCAAAGTGTCCCTGGAGCACCCAGGAGCTGGAGGCACCCCAAGGCTCCAGGTGACATCCCACTG
>NW_026624378.1:78397-79732 GCF_030028575.1 Malurus melanocephalus
TTCTGGGAGGTTTGTGGAGTTTTTAACTTTACAGAATCACAGACAGGGTTGGGTGGGAAGGGACCTTAAAGCYCATCCAGTGCCAYCCCWGCCATGRCAGGGACACCTCCCACTGTCCCAGGCTGCTCCAAGCCCCAATGTCCAGCCTGGCCTTGGACACTGCCAGGGATCCAGGGGCAGCCACAACCTTTCTGTCCCTCATGAACCTTCTCCCATCAGGGATGTTGCCTGCAGCTCAMCTAAAACTTTTGGGGGATTGGTCTGTAGAGCAAGGATTTAATCAAATGTCCTAAAGGAAGGGGGCAAAAGGCACCAAGCCCCGGGGACAGGAGCAGGGAGCTGCAGGAAGGGTCAAAGGCAGGGAAAGCTGGACTGACCAGCAGGGCTCTGTCAGACATGGACAGGATGGGCCTGAGCAGCTCAGCAAGCAGAGGAGCMCCTGGCTGGGCTGTGGGCAGTGGTCAGTCTGGGGTGCGGCCATGGGATGAGTTCTCTGCTGGGCTGTCCTGCCCTCCCGGGTGACAGTGATGCCTTAGGATTTTYAGCTTCTATATTTTCATGTATCTGTATTCTTGTACTTCTCCAGTGTACACCACTGAGGTCCTGCTCTCACATCTTCAGACAAAACAATTCCTCTCCAGGTCCCAACCTCAAGGACACCTCACTGTCCCAGAGCCCCAAAAAATAGAAACAAAAGAGAATTGGGGGGAGCAAACTTGGGAGAATTTACATCATCACCTGGAGAATTGGGGCCCGATGTGTTCATGAGACAGAGTTATAAAAGGGGGAAGATCTCGTGACTCAGGGTCCGTTTTGGGTGCAGCCTCAGGAGGAGGCTTTGTCTGCCCTGAATGCACCGTAGGCCTGGATTAAATTTGTCTGCTTTTATTCTCCTGACTTTGTCTGGCCCCTGTTTCAGATAAGCCCTGTTTTTGTCATCAACCTCAAAGCCCAAAGCTGCTGCTGCAGGCACTGGAAGGGTTTTTCCTGGCACTGGGCTGAGCTGGGGCTGTYCTGGGTTGGTCACTGGGCAATCCAGGAGAGGGAAGCACTGATTGCAGAGCCCCAGGTKCCTCCCAGCAGCTCACAGGGCTTTGGGCAAACTGGGAGCTCACTGAAAACCCAAAACCCCCCATTTTTGTGTTTCAAGCTAATAATCCAATATTAATGGAAGCAGATATGCAGGCATGGGCCCAGTCCCCCTCTSCTGCACTTGGGGGCTGCTGGGCTGCAGGAAGCAGCAAGGAGCTGATTCACGGCRATTGAGGCACGGATTGCACACTAGAATGTGAAGACATTTATTGCCAAAATCCAGGGCTCTTTAAGCTGTTTGTT
>NW_026624378.1:84272-85765 GCF_030028575.1 Malurus melanocephalus
CACACTGCAGTCAATTATCTTGTCTCAGAATATTGCCTTTTATGGCACCAGGTAAACAATCCCTTTTACAGTGACAAGCAGTGCTCTTTGAGTCTCCCCTGACCTGGTGGTTGCAATCTTTTCTTGTGCCTTACCTACTTCACTCGTGCTGAGTTCTGTTCACTAATTCCAAGGCTCCTTCTGCACCAAGGACAGGAGATAGGCCTGACTTTCAAGGTCTGTTGTTCTGCTCTTACCACAATCACTAT
Organism: Malurus melanocephalus; assembly: GCF_030028575.1. Lineage (NCBI taxonomy): Eukaryota > Metazoa > Chordata > Aves > Passeriformes > Maluridae > Malurus > Malurus melanocephalus. The sequence continues at coordinate 84,521 of NW_026624378.1, forward strand.
TCTGTAACCTGACATGCCCACTGTGCCGGATGCCGACCCTCCTGCCCATCGCTGCCCCGCCGTTTGGCTGGGATCACCCAGCCTTGCAGGGAGCTCTTGTGCAATGATCTTGAGTAGTGCTGGGGGCAGAGGGTCAGGAGGGTGGCTCTGGACTGGGGACACGGGAGGGACGAGTATCCCGYGTGCCCCTCCCTGCAGGACCCAGTGGGGCACAGGGAAGGATGTGGTGCCCGTTTGCTCTGGGCACAGAGRCCTCTGCCAGCTCTGTGAGTAGCCAGGCAGGGAGGAGGGAGGTTGGGTGTGCAGGGAAAGGGAGATTGGGATCTGAGTGTCCCAAAATCATGGAATCATGGGATGGTTTGGTCTGAAGGGGACCTCAAAGCCCATCCAGTATCACCCCTGCCATGGCAGGGACACCTCCCACTGTCCCAGGCTGCTCCAAGCCCCAATGTCCAGTCTGGCCTTGGGCACTGCCAGGGATGGGGCAGCTCCAGAGAAWTCCAGAGTGGTTTTCAGCAGCCCAGGGCCTGGTGCCACCAGGACACTGATGCCCRTGGTTATTCCAGCAGCAGCAACCAGCACTCACTATGGAAGAGGTGAAATGGGGCCAGCAGTCAGCCTGGAAGGGCTGCAGGGGCCTGTCAGGGGGGCAGAGCCCTCTGTGCCCAGGGAGGATGGGGATGTTCCCCTCCCTTTGCCAGGCTCCTGMGTGAGCAGGGGAGACAAAGCCCTGATTTCACCATCCCCTCGGGCTCAGGGGGACACTCTGTGCCCATGGAATGTCCTGTCTCCATCCCCACGGAGGGCTGGGATGAGCAGGGAGTGGGACAGAGCCAGGGAGCTCCCTGTGCCCATCCCAGCCCCGCTCAGGCTCCCCTCACAGCCCTGATCCCAGCAGGGATGTGGCTTTTGGCCACTGATGGACTGGGACTGGTTCAGCTGCTCAGAGTGTGGTGCTGCTGATGCCACCGATGGTTCCACCCCCTCATGGCCACTCACTTCAGAGCTGGACTCGGTCCTTTGGTCCCTTCCAACCCAGAACATTCTGTGAGTCTGTGAAAATCACCCCAATCTGAGCACACATTCCCTTTCCAAGCTCCCCAATGGCCCATCTGTGCCTGCTTCACCCCGTTCCCATCCAAGCACGTTCTGGGACCCRCTGGGACCCAGCTGCTGGCTCAGGATTGTGAGAAATGAAGTTTTATTTTTTGTTAGAATTTGAAAAATGTAATTAGAGACAATAGG
>NW_026624379.1:0-2611 GCF_030028575.1 Malurus melanocephalus
GGCTGTGCTGTTCCAAGGTGTCAGAGCTCCATGTGTGTTGTGTAGCTCGGATCTGGATGGAATTCCAAGCTGTGCTCCCTCCTTGGATGTGTAATGCTTATCCCATGGTCCATCAGTATTTTTGATTTTACACCTTTGGGATTTAATGGACTTGGAGCAGGCAGAGCTCTTTGCCATGAGGAATGTGCATTCCACAGTCTCCTGGTTTGTGGGCTAGACAAGGGTTGTTTTTTTGCTGAAGTTCCGAAGTCTGGTTGTCGTGGACACGAGTCCCAGTGAGTTTCCTTTAGGCCAGGCTGGAGTGTGACTCTGTTGCCATCGTGTCAGAAAAGAGCTTTGTGACACATCAGAAATGAGGTTGGGAAAGTCCTAAACTGAGGGAGCTGCTGCTGGAGAGGTGTCAGTGTCTCCTGTTTCTTTGGTGGAATTTCAGGAAAATYAAACAGCCTGGAATGTGCCTGGAACACGGAGGATTGGACCTTTCTCTCCTCAGCTGTGTGTTACCTGGCATGTGGGAGAGGGTTTGACCTACAGTTCTGAACAAATTTGGGAACTCCGTGGTAGCTGATCCTCACTGTGTGTTCTCCTTTTTCTTTTGTAATATGGAATAATAATAATAAACAAAAMCTATCAAGTGTTAAGATGTAAAAACCTGGTGGCCAGTTCTTCTTGTWTCCAGCAAGGGAAGCACCTGTCCTGCCAGACACACCAGGAGTCAATTTTTTATGCTCTTTAAATAGTGTGTTGGAAAGAACAACTGATTTTTCATCGTGGGAATATTAAATAGTAACACAAGTTCGCTCTTTAATCACTGATCATGAAATTCTTAGTTTGGATTTACTTTAAAATCTGGATTTTAAAAAGTAAAATCTCATTTCTGAGGGTAAGAGATGCAGCAGCTGATGCTGTTCTGCTGGTTGTTCCAAACAGTCCGTGTTTTCCATGAATTGTAAATATTTGTTGAAACAATTAATGGTTGCAAATTTTGATCTTGGTAAATAAAGTCACCAAAATATTATAATTCTGATGGTCCCTGTTGATTTTTAATGAAGGTAGAGCTGCAATGGTGCTGACGAGGTGTGGGATGGGGTCTCATAACAGCCAGGAATAAATAATAATCAATTTTAGTGGATGAAATGGCACTTCTATACGTACACCTGCCAGTGCAAAAATCATGGCTGCAGAACAGCTTTTACCTTCCAGCAGGATATTTTTTACCTTCTTGGTTTTCATTAGGCTGAGCTACAGTTAAGGTATGGTTAATTAAATGGTTAATTACAACCTTWGTGTGCTCTGCTGGTTTTTACCCGGCAGAGGGAGCATCTGCCATCCCCAAACCTTGGTGGCATCACCRAGCACATGAAACCTGGTGGCTGGAAAAGCACAGAAATAGGGTGAGAAAAAAAGTGTTTCCAGTTGATAACATTTTGTATTCGATTTTCCTTATTAGGGCAGAGGCAGGAAACAAAAAACACAATTGCAAGCATGACTCCTAAAAAGTAAGTGCTTATCCTTTGGCTCTTGATTTTATTGTGAGTCAGGAGGGAGCGAGTTTTTCCAAGCTTTCCCAGGCAGGACAGAGCTCCACACGATGGTTTGCCCCTCTACCAAAGCTGTGCCAGCACCACGTGTGCCACGGGCAGGAGGATGCTGAGTGCAGAGCTCACAGGGCTCCAGGTCTCGTTCGCCAGCCGCACCTTTGCCTTTATCCATTTCCTGTACTGGGACAGGCGGACGTAGATCCCGGGGTATTTGGGGCGGCCGCAGCCGATGCCGAAGCTGGCGATCCCGATCAGGTAGTACTTGTCACTGTCAGGGTGGTAACACTCCAGGGGGCCCCCGCTGTCACCCTGCAAATGAACAACAAGAAAAACGGGGTCATGTCACTCCTCACAGCAAACAATTGGGGCACTGAGCAATACTTTTTAGATTTATTTTAAGCAGCTCGGTTAACCTGACAGTAACAATGACGGCAACACCTGGGCAGTAGCACATGGACAACTCAAGGTAAATGTGGTGATGCTGAAAAACACAGAATCGGCATCCCTGAGGTTGGAAAGACCCTTGAAGATCATCAAATCCAACCTGTGCTGGATCCACACCTTGTCACCCAGCCCAGAGCACTGAGTGTCACCTCCAGTCCTTCCTTGGACACCTCCAGGGATGGGGACTCCAAACTTCCCTGGGCAGCCCCTTCCAATGCCTGACAACTGTTTCTTTGGATAAATTCCTCCTGATTCTGGTCAAGACATTGTACTGAGCAGACCCCCAGGCCTGCAGTGCTCCAGTATCYTTTAACTCAGGTTCTGTTTGCTCTCTGCACCTTTTCATGCCTAAACCTAAAGCTTCACTCCTCACTTARTTGGGAATGTGCTGTCCACACAGTKCAGAAGCTGCAAGAGGCACAGTAAGGAACACACATCCCATGTCCTGGCCGTGTCACCTGCTCAGGGAAAACTGCTGAGAGGAGCAGGAAGTGTATCAGACAAAGCACTTAGGATACATTATGGGGTTTAATTAGAAATACCTCCATGTCCCAGCTGCTGCTGCAGCTTCTGCCAGTGCTTTGGACCTGAGAACTGGCTTTTCTGAGAAAGAGGCGGTGATTGCT
>NW_026624379.1:2693-11689 GCF_030028575.1 Malurus melanocephalus
CAGCCCTATCCCTGAACCACATCCCTGAGCCACTTTGTACAGCCCTATCCCTGAACCACATCCCTGAGCCACTTTGTACAGCCCTATCCCTGAACCACATCCCTGAGCCAYGTCCCTGTCCAGTGCTGCTCTCCAGCATAAGAACAAGTGAGACATTCATGTGCTTCACACACACTCCATGGCACAGTGACATGTCTGTCCAATGGTTTGTATCATACATCATACATCATACATCATACGTCACACATGACGCCTTTGTGGCATAAATACGTTGCATTCTTTATCCTTCCCCTTTATTTATTCCTGTTGCCTTTCCAATATCACCAAATTCTTTGAGGTGTTTTTGCTTTGCAATCACTGTCCCACCCTTTCATGATGCTTCCTTTGCATTTGACATGTTTCCCAGTTAGTATTTCTGCTGTTTGAATTAATTAATACAAATCATGGTGCTGCTGAGCCTCTGGCAGTTGCAGCGAGGCAGTTGTGGCAGCACCTCCATCTCACCTGGCACGAGTCGGTGCCGCCGCCCCAGGCACCGGCACAGAGCACGTTGTTGTTCATGAGCCCCTCGTATCCTTCAGAGCTGTTACACAGGCTGTGAGGGAGGATTTCCACTTGGGCTTGGTTTAGCACAGGTGAGATTTTACCTTGAATGGAGACAGAATTTAGAAAGGTGAAATCTATTGAGGTGTGTAGCAATTTTACTGYGTTTTTCTCCGTTTCGCCAGGGCCCAGGCGTGTTCCTAGACATGTTTAGACATGGATGTGACACAGATCCTGCCTGTTCCCAATGGATTGAAAGTGGAGTGGGTTTGCAAACTTGGGTTTGATGTAGATTTTGCAGTTCCTCCTCAGGAGCATCAGTGATAATGCATCTGCCTCTCTCAAAGTGTCAGAGGTGACATCAAACAGGGGCTCATACAATCCCAGCTGACCCTGAAACTCCCACACACAACACACAACACACAACACCAACTGGCACCAAATGTGTGCCCAGTGGGAGTGAAGAGAGAATTGGAGGGGGTGTAGCCATTCATAAATCCCACGGGGACCCCTCAGTTCACAACTCTAAGCCCTGTWCAGCCTGGCTTTGGACACTTCCAGGGATTGAGCAGCCACAGYTTCTCTGGGCACCCWGTGCCAGGGCCTCCCCACCCTCACAGGGARGAATTTCTCCCGAATATCTAATCTGAACCTGTCCTCTTTYAGTTTGGTGCCATTCCCCTGTGACAGGTTGGGAAAGGTCTCTAAGATCCAAGTACAGAGTGAGTTTCTGAACGCAGGGAGCTGCAGTGGGTGGTACCCACGGCTGTGTGGGAAGGTGCCCAGCAGTTCCCAGAGTTCCCAGAGCCCTTTACCCTTCTCCACGGTGCGTCCCCAGCCGCTGATGTAGCAGTTGGAGCTGTTGTCCATGAGCTCAGCCAGGGGATCTGGGGGCAGGCARATGGGCTGAATGTAGAGGCTGTACCGCACCGCTGATCTCAGCTCAAACACTGCGACGTCGTTCTCAAAGGTGTCCCTCTTGAACTGCGAGTGCACCATGATCCTCCTGATCCTCCTTTTTGCTGTGTGGGGACTGTGCTTTTGAAGGTTGTGCACGCCCAGAACAGCTCGCCAGTCACATGGATCCCTACCAGACAATTCACAAGGGTTTTACATTGTTTTACTGTTTGTTTTCATACAGTCATGGATTCCTGAAATGGGTTGGAGCACCTTAAAATTCATCTCATTCCTCCCCCTGCAMGRWTAGGGACACTTTCCACTATCCCAGGTGGTTCTTAACCCTGTCCAGCCTGGCCTTGGATACTTCAGGGATGGGACAGCCCCAGCYTCTCTGRGCAGCCTCAGCCAGGGCCYYRCCATTCTTASGAATATCTGCCCAATATCCCATCTAACCCACTTTTCTTTTGCTTATGCACCTTTAGGAATATAGATTGAAAATTCCATAGTAAATATTTCCTGGAAGTAATTTGCCTCATTACCATTCTGTCCATGTGAACACTGCCTATTGATGGTTATGGCTGTTAAGGAAAATTCAGATTAAGGATTTAAGTTGACACCCAGAATTTGCCTCCCACCCCATTCAGCAGAGGCCATCAGAAGAAATTAGCCTGAAAAAGCTAAAAACATGGTTTTATTTTGCATAAAGGAAGGAAGCTCATCCCCACAATGCTCACAAAGACTCTGCTTGTACCTAGACCTGAGAAATCCATTGTCTAGAAGTAAAAATAATGACTATCAAGTTAATACTAAATTTAAAAATAGGGGTAGAGTCATTCAGACCTAATTTCTAGTCAGTTATGTAAAAAAAACTTAAGTGATATTTGAATTTGGCCTGGGATGAACTATAATATTCAAATTAACCCCCAAAATTAGGTAAAAACTAAATTGATAATATAAAGAGGTATTATATTGCAAATAAATGTTTGTTAAATGCAAACCAGGAGCTGATGTAACAAAGTCCTGATAAAGGATAAAATTCCAAAGTTCTCTGATTTTACAGTTCACTTCCCCCCAGATCATGGTTGTGTCAATACAGCAGACGCCACCTGATGCAGATTGTGCAACTGTGGTAAAGGCTGGAAAAGAGACCAGTGCTGGGAGCTGAAATGCTGTAAGTGCAGTTAAAAGTCTGTTCTGAGGAGTTCCTACTACACTGTCCAAAAAAAAGAGAAAATTAAGTGCCAAATTGTGCTCCAACCCCTCCCCAGCTCTGTTCCTRGCCTTGGACATGCTCCAGCCGTTGCTGTGAGRGCCCAGAACTGGACACRGCACTGGAGGGGTCTCAGAGTGCCCAGCACAGGGGGACAGCTCCTGTTCCCACAGTGACAGACACAACGCAGGCTCCCTTGGCCTCRTTTTCCCYGTTYTCCCCGTTSTCCSCGGTACGTACGTCCTGCCGCTGACRCAGTGGCCGGCGGTCAGCACGGCTTTGCGGCCCAGCAGGACCCCTCCGCACAGGTGTCTGAAGCGGATCCCTCTGTGGTGCACCTGCAGGCTCACGATCCATGGCCATGCACCCTCCGGGGCCTCGTGGCCACCCACGATCCAGGACGCGGCGGCGCGGGCCAGCGGCAGCTGCTGCTCACACTCTGCAAAATGCAAAACACAGCGAGCCCCTTAGAGCACTGCAGGGCAAAGCTGAGCTTTTGGGGGCTTGGGCTTTATTGGTTGGTCTTTTTATATTGGGTCTTTTTTTTGTATTGTTTTGGGGTTTTTGTTTGGTTGGGTTTTAGTGGGTCTTGGTGGTGATGGTGGTGTTCTGGTTTGTTTGTTTTTATTTGGTTTGGTTTGGGGCTTTTAATCTCCAGCAGTACCACAGCACATGAAGGACGTGGACCTGTTGGAGACGAGGCCACTGAGTTGTTTAGAGCGATGGAGCAGCTCTGCTGGGAGGAAAGTCTGGGAGAATTGGGATTGTTCAGCCACGAGTAGCTTTGTGTTGACCTAACTAAGGCCTTCCAGTGGCTGAAGGAGCTGCAGGGAAGATGGAGAGAGACTGTTTACACAGACCTGGAGTGCCAGGACAAGGGGGAATGGCTTCAAACTGCCAGAGGGCAGGGTTAGATGGGACAGTGGGAAGGAATTCCTCCCTGGGAGGGTGTCAGGTCATTGGAATGGATTTCCCATCCCTGGAAGGGTCCAAGGCCAGGCTGGACAGGGCTTGGAGCACCCTGGGACAGTGGGAGGTGTCCCTGCCATGGCAGGGAGTGGCATTGGATGGACTTTAAGGTCTCTCCCTTCCAGCCAAAACCATTCCATGGACGTTTGTACTGCAGGACTCGCTGCCTCACAGACCCCGTGTCTGGGGATCTTGGAACCTCCTGGTACTTCTCAGCCCATATGAAATGCTTGTATTTATCTGATCAAGGTGTATTTCTTGCGCATAAATTTTCGGTTAAGCACTCCAGTCGCTGCTACTTTACGAATTCACCAGATTATGGTGTAAGCGAAGTTCCCCCTCTCCCCAGCCCCCCTCAGCTCAGGCTCTCCCCGCTCGCCGCCCCCTCCCCGGCCCCGCTGGGTCCCGCAGGGTCCCGCAGGGTCCCGCAGGGTCCCGGTACCATCGCCGGGGTCCCTCGGGGCCGCCCCGCCGGGCAGGAGCCCCGGGAGCAGCATCAGCAGCAGCGGCAGCGCGGGCCGCGCCCGCCGCATCGCCGCGGAGGGGCGAAGATGGCGCCGGGGCCTGAGGGAGCCCCGGCGGGGAACGGCCGGAGCCGGCTCGGGGCCGTTGGGGCGGCGGGGACGGCGCGGGAGCGCGGCCGGAGGAGCCGGTGAGGGGACGGGAGGGACCGCCCTTCCCTCTCGGACCGGTCTGCGGGACCCTCACCCGGGCAAAGGATCGAGGGTCTCACCCTCACCCGGGCAAAGCATCGAGGGTGTCACCCTCAAAAAAGGTTAGGGGGCTCGGCTTCACCCGGGCAAAGGATCGAGGGTCTCACCCTCACAGAGGGACAGGGGGCTCAGCTTCACCCGGGCAAAGGATCGAGGGTCTCACCTGAACTGAGGGACAGGGGGCTCAGCTTCACCCGGGCAAAGCATCGAGGGTGTCACCAGAACAGGGGGACAGGGGGCTCAGCTTCATCGGGCAAAGGATCGAGGGTCTCACCTGAACTGAGGGACAGGGGGATCAGCTTCACCCAAGCGAAGGATCGAGGCTCTCACCCTCACCCGGGCAAAGCATCGAGGGTCTCACCAGAACAGAGGGACAGGGGCTCGGCTTCACCCGGGCAAAGGATCGAGGGTCTCACCTCACAAAAGGTCAAGGGAGCTCAGCTTTACCTGCACAAAGGATCAAGGGTCTCACCCTCACTGGACAAAGCTCCAGGTGTTTGACCCTCATCTGAGCCAAGGGTCAGCTTTGGGGTTCAGGTTCCAGCAGGAGAGCAGGAACAGCTCTGAGGGACCATGGGGAGGGGGCAGCAGGTCTGATGAGCCCCAGTGACATTGCCACCTGGGGAACACCTGAGGGAACCCCATCRCAGAGTTAACCAGGCACAGGCAGCAGTCCGTTTTCATTAAAACCTTTATTTTCTGTTTCCTGGGCTGGTTTTTGTTGTCCTGGGGTCGGCAGTGCCGGGGCTTCATGAAGGAAACAGCCTCAAGTTACCGGGGGAGGTTTAATTTATAGAAAGGAAGATTTCTTCATGGAAGGGGCTGTCAGGCCCCAGCACAGGCTGCCCAGGKCAATGGTGRAGTCACCATCCCTGAAASTGTTTAAAAAAYGYRTGSATTTGGCACTTGGSGACATGGTTTAGTGGTGAATGTGGTGCTGGTGCTGGGTTAACTGCTGGACTMTGATCCAAAAGGGCTTTTCTCCCCTGACACTTAATTTGGTTTCTGATACAAGTCCGGGCACGCATGARGGAGCCTGTGCCGTGCTGGGTGTGTTGGTCACGATGAGGAATTTTGGGGAACGGGGGGCAGGACAGGGATTACTTCACCCCGTACCCCACAATGTGAGGCTCGATGGGTGTTCCAGGCAGCGCCACGCTTATGTGTTGTATCTTCAGCTCTGAGAACTTGGCCTCTTCCAGATTCTTCCACAGCTCTCTCGTGAGGCAGCATCCAGCAAAGACGAGCTTCCAAGTCGGGTAACAGACCTGCTGCCAAAAATACTTCCAGCTGGAATGCTCAGCAGCCACGTGCTCCAAGAAATAGAAAGCTCCTCCCTGGGAACACAGAGTCTTCTTACAGCGGGTGTGGGGGTCACGCCAAGCGGCTCCCACCGCCCCCTCCCTTCCTTTTTCCCTTCCTTTTCCCTTCCTTTTTCCCTTCCTTTTCCCTTCCTTTTCCTCTTCCCTTTGTCAGCTGGAATTAGTGAAAGAAGGAAACATGCAGAGATTCAAAGTGCCCATTCACAGCGACAAAGAATTGACTTATTTGATCCGTTTTTAATTCCAGCAATAGTTTGTKGTGGTTTTGTTTCAATTAGTTGCTAACATGACTGGTTTTTTTCCAAAGGAGACCAAGATAAATGTATAAATCCTGCTCCAACCCATCTGTTTTTCACAGAGGGCAGGGTTAGATGTGATATTGGGATGAAGTTCCTCCCAAAGGCAGGGGGGTTGGAACAAGACGGTGTTAAAGATCCCTCCCAACCCAAACCATTCGATGGTTCTAAGAAAATGCCACTTTAAAGGCTAAAAGTTGGTTGCAAAAATATCCCAGCAGTTTTAATCTGCAGATTGTTAGTACCTCCAGGGAAATAGGGTTGTTCCCTGGAATAACTCCAGGTATAARGTAATACCTGGTTGTACAGGTAGAGCTGCTCCACTTCATAGAGGCTGAAGCAGTTAGTTTAAAACTAAACTTTGAGCCTTGATCAGAGCTTCCCACTCCAGGAAAATCCCACGCTGAAAGGGGAAGGACAATACCACATTCTGCTTTAAATGATGGACTGTGATTGCTGCTGACTTTTTAAGCCCTTTTCGTTGGCAGAATGTTGCTTTTAGGATTTCTAAGCCTAAACCAGGCTGCCCAGTACCCTTTGCAGCACTCAGCCATACAAAGAGATTGTAGGAACCAACCTGGSTCTGGCTTTAAAACTCAAACCAACTCTTTAACCCTTGGTTTTTTTCCCCTTTCCTCACGCCCTGGTGCCTCTGGAGCACACATAACACGGTTTTTTCTGTGGGAACTCACCGGCCGCAGCACCCGCAGCACTTCCCTCAGGGCGCTGCTGACGCTGTGCACGGAGCAGAGCACCAGGGTGCAAACCACAGCGTCCACGGAGCCGCTGGGCACCTGGTGCAGATCCTCAGCCGCAGCCACCAGGAACCGCTCGTAGTGCAGGTGCTGGTTCTTCTTCATGTTCCTGGTGAGGCCCTCCTGGAAGTTGGGGTTGATGTCGGTGCAGGTGACTCTGCAGCCCGGKGGGTAGAACTGGAAGTTGGCGCCGCTGCCGGTGCCGATCTCCAGCACCTTCAGCTCCCCGGAGGGGCCCCTGAAGTCRGGCAGATTACGGAACAGCTCCTGCTTATGCTTCTTTGATTTCTTGTCGTGAACTATGCTRATCTTGTCTAAGATGAACGGAAAAAAGACCTTCTTGCAGAAAGGCTCCCACATGCCCAGGAAGGAGAGCAGGTAGATGGGAGAGGCTAGCAGTGCCAGGCAAGCACGGAGCAGGAGGACGCTTGCACCGGCCTCTGGCATTTTCAGCGTGGGCAGAGGATCCGCACAGAGCAGAACTGCTTCTCCTGTGTGTTAGAGCTCTGGGAACTCAGASAGAGCTGCATTCATGCACTCCCTGCGCTCCTCTCAAAGTACATTCAGCTCCTCGCGTTGCTCCGCTTGACTCTTTTCTCCAGCTGATTTGTGAGTCCGGTCACAGGCGAGGACAGAACGGTGCGGCCAAGCGGTGACCAGAGTGCCCCAACTGGGAGGGGAGGAGCTGCCAGTTTGTCCCCAAGCCAGAACGAACTGGGCAGTGCAACTTTCTGTGTAACCCCTGGCGAAGTTCTCCGAGCGCCCTGCTTTGGTGCTCTGCAGTTCCGGGTGCAGTCATGTCTCTTAAAGCAGCCTGTGCTGCCCTTGGAAGCTCAGCTGAGCTCTGGATCTCGGCAGGAATTTCATTAAGGGTTTTGATTAATGTTTCACTTCMAACAGTTGTCAGGGAGTTGCTTTTCCGGCCGCTGTGAGGGGCTGGGTTTGCTCAGCAGCTCCGTGCTCTCTCTGAACAGCAGCTTTCAGCCTTTGTGGTTTCAGGACACCTTAAATCCTTTGGTATGCGAGAACAGGCTCCCAGTGATCTTCCAGACCTTTGATGAGRATCATGGACAGAGATAAAACAATTTATAAATTCATTAGTTCTGCATGCAGCATGTGGAGTTTGGGCTTTATTGACTTAATGTCGAATCAACACTGACCACTCCATGAACAAATTCTGGAAATCTTTGTCATCTTTGYGGTCGCCAGAGCTTTCCAAAGGGTTTGGTGGCAGTGTGGGACAGCYGTTAACAGGRGACAGCTCTGYTCCAGGTGACAGGACCATTCAAGGKCCCTAAAAACCTTGGGRGGASTGGTCCCTGAAAACCTTGGAGCASTTCTGCTGGGGGCTGCCTTRGAGTTTWGTTTTCCWGGGGATGCCACCAGCGTGTCTCMTYCTCCCTCTGGTGGAAATAAAGCAAAYTAAACCCAGGAGTAATTAGGTGCTTTGTTAATAAGCTCTGCTGTGTCTTCATGCTTCCACCTCGTGGCAGCTACAAACAGATTGAATAATGGGAATCACAGAATCATTTCACTTGGAAAAGACCTCCGAGATCGAGTCCAGCATTTAATTACTCTGTGTTGTATGTGCGGAGCACAAAATACAGGCRGTAAGGATTATTTTATTATAAGCTGGGTTTATATTTGGTTTTAATTCCTTGCTGCTGTGCACCACAGAGTCATAGAAATGGTTAAAGTGGCCCAGGAAACAGCACCCGCTCCTGCTATCCTGGAGGAGTTTTCCTGGAAATCATTCCTAATGAAACTCCTGTGTTTCAAAGGTGTGACTGAGGTTGGAGGATTTTGTGTCTCCCCTGGCATTGCGTCTCTCCTGGGCTCTGGTGGGATCACTGAGGTCCATCAGGAAGTTTTTGGGGTTTCTTATCCCTACTCACTCCCCTTGGGTGTTGGCCTATTTATTCCTGAAGCTCCTGGCTCAGGGATCCCTCACACAAACCGAATCGGCGCCCCTGGGCCAGGSTGTCCTTGAAGTGTTTCTGGTGCGCAGCTCCGGCACAGCTGGGGTGTCCTACTTGGAATCCCGGGGGTGCTGCTGAAATTCACGGGATGATCGTGATGGACACGAGATGGTGATGACCATGGGCACAAGGGTGATGATGATGATAGGGCCTGGGGATGATGATGATGGGCACAGGGATGATGGTGATGGGCACAGAGATGATGATGATGGGCACAGAGATGGTGATGACCATGGGTAGAAGGGTGATGATGATGATAGGGCATGGGGATGATGATGATGGGCACAGGGATGATGGTGATGGGCACAG
>NW_026624379.1:12489-20208 GCF_030028575.1 Malurus melanocephalus
GATGGACAGGGGGATGATGATGATGGACACAAGGATGATGGTGATGATGGTGATGATGATGGACACGGCGCTGATGATGATGATGATGGTGACGGTGACGATGGACAGGGGCGAGGGGACTCTCACCCGGGGGTTCCCCGCTCCCCCGCCCCTCCCGCCGTGTCCCTCGAGCGCCCCCCTGCGGCGCGCTGGGGGCGGGCGGGGGCCGGGCCGGGCGGGGGGGAGCGCCGGGAGCGCACCAAGATGGCGACACCCGCAGTCCCTCCCGCAGCTCCCCCCGCGCCGCAGTCCGGCAGCGCCGCGCCGGGGCCGCGCTGAGCCCGCCCGACACGGTGAGTCGCAGCCCCCGAGACCCCCGCGGGCTCCACCCGCAGATCCCCTCGCTTAGCGCTCCGTTAGATCCATCCTACCCCGTGCAGCCCGTACCCCTCCACAGCCCCCCGCCCCCCTCAGGGGCTCTGCCGCAGAGCGCGGCCCGGGGAGCCCCGGGGACAGCGGGGCCGGTTTGGGGAGCGGTGTGGAGAGGGGACCCGGCGATCTCCGGCCCCGATTCCGCCCCTGAGGGGGGTCCCGGAGCCTTGCCCCTGCTCAGCCGCCCGGCCCGGAGGATGCTCGGTCACGCCGCGCCCGGGGAAGGGGATCGGGGGTTCGGTTCTGTGCCCCCTCAGCACCGCCTTCGCGCCCCGTTCGGAGCCGGGGGGCTCCGGCAGCCGCTGCCCAGGCCGGCAGGGTCCGTCCGCTGCAGCCCGAGACCCCCGGCCCTGCGGGGAGCTGGGGGGTCGGTGCCGGGCTCGGATCCGCGTCCCCTCCAGCGGGCTGGGGCTGGGAAGGGGCAGCTTCCCTCTGCATCCACCCTCGGCCTGGAGCCCCTTTTGGGCCCCATCCCTCCATCTAKCCATCCATTCCTGCATCCCTTCATCTCTCCATCCATTCCTGCATCCCTTCATGCCTCCATCCATTCCTGCATCCCTTCATCTCTCCATCCATTCCTGCATCCCTYCATTCCTCCCTCCCTCSCTGCATCCCTCCCTCCGTCTCCCCTCCACCCCACAACCTGGGGGGCCTGCGGGACCCTCCTCCCACGCCCCAAATTTGGGGCCGTGCTCTTTGTCTGCATTGTAGGAAGGGAGAACCCGAGTTTCTCCTCGGTGTCCCTTCCCCCTCGGCCCTCGCTGCAGCGCTGCTCCATCCCTCCACCACCCCCTGCTCCACTGCTTGGCATCCAGAGCCTCCCCTGCCCGGGGAGGGGGCGAACTTGGAGGACAGGCTTTGGGGTTTTTTTTTTGGGGGGRKGAAGAATGCTTGGGGCGGCCTTGGTGTTCCAGCTGACCCAGATGTTGGGTCAGCATCGTGGTTGTGGTTCTTCCTTCCCTCTTCCCTTCCGCCACAGATTTTGGGGGGATGGTGAGGGCAGATTTGGTTTATATTATTTTTTCCCTTCCTGCTGGGAGGGAATTGCACATTCACGAGGTTTTTCTATTAAAAATCTGTGTGTCTTCCTCCCCTCCCCCTGCGTTCTGGTGCAAACTGATGCCCAGCTGATGTGGGGGTGGGGACACCGGGAGATGCTCCACGGCAGCGGCTGCGGATGAGCCGGGGTGAAGTCGGAAAGTCTGGGCAGGGGAGTGTGTGCAAGGGCCAGCCCTGCATGCGGAGCCTCGGGCGCTGAGCTGGGTTTTGGAGGGTGATCCCAGGTGTGGGAGGATGGCTCTTGTCCCCTCCGTGCCGTGTCGCAGCGGTCGCAGGGTCGGGAGCCCCTCCGGGGGCCGCGCAGGTGGGGCGGGTTCGCGGCTCCGTTTTGTGTCCGTGCCGTGTGTGAACGTGTAATAATCCGGTCCTGGCACACTGCAGCATTCCACCCGCACCGGGAGCCGGCAGCCGTGACCGGGACGTCCTCTTTTCACACCAGCAAGCTTTAATTGTGACCAACCGGGGGGCGGGGGGTCCGTGTCTCCCTCCCGCCGGTGCCTTTAGAGGCGGAAAGCCGGGAAAGCGTGATCGTGGTGGTTTTCCTGAGCAGTCCTGGTTTGGAGGGCTGGGGCCTGGAAATGGTCCTGTTTTCCTGTAGCGGTGCTGGAGGTTCTGGGAAGCTCTGGGGTCGGTTCCTTGGTGGCTGCCCCGGGGCAGAAGGTCTGGGCCAGGCTGGAGGAGCCGGTGGCCACAGCCAGAGGCCCCGTGCCCATCACTGTCCCTTGGACCCATTGCTGCCTTCCCAGTCTCACCATTCTTCAGGACAGGTGCCATAAACTCGGTGAAGCTGTTTGGAGTCTCTAAATAACCCTGAGCTTGGGGAATTGGTGCATTTTTGAGTAACAAGGCCCTGCACTCCGCTAGGACCTTTCCCTGATGGGTCCATCCTAAGGCCTCCCAGAACTCCAGTGCTCGTGTTTTCCATCCTTTGTGTGTTTAACGCACTTTGGTGCTTCTGCAGTGTTGTTCACCCAGGATGGAGGACCTGGGCCCATCACAGATAATCTAACCAGTTATATAAGCTGGTATGTATGGCTCAGATGKAAATGTGGTATAGATACTGTACTGCTCAGTGGAACAAGTATGGTCCTGTGGCTGCTTGGTGGGAAGAGGTTTCTGATGGGCAGGAGGGTGAGCAATCACATGCTGCAGGAAATGGAGCATGGCCGTGTCTTCATTCTGTTAAATAAAGCACAAACCAAGTCAGTGTTGAGTAGAAATGAAGTAGTTTCAAAACATAAATCACGGTATCGTGTTCTTCCTGTTTGTTGCCATGTTTGTGCTTGGTGGTGGAGCTGCCCGAGTGTGTTTTTCATTAAAATGACCCGATCAGGGTTTTTATCTCGATGGAGAGTTGCTGTTTTTCAATGGCTGAGTGGTGCTGGCTCCATGGGCTCAGCACTCCTCTGTCACATGGTGCCCTTTCACTATTGATCGCCTTCCCCGAAGTGGCTGCGACTCCATTGACATCCACAGACACTGAGATCGGGCATTTCTGGTTGGGTTCAGAGCAYGGGCTGGCTTAGAGCAGCAGCAGTAAAACTACGGAACAAGAGAGAGTTGGGAACAAGCACAGGGGGAATGATTTCAGGAACCACCGAGAGGAAAYGTGTGATGGCTCACGTTGGTGATCGTGGTGTGGAGAACTGGTCACTGTGGGACCATTGCTGGAGTCTGGTGGGGTTCAGGAGTAACTGAATGTTTGCACTGTCCCCTTTGTGCCTCATTATCCCATTTCTGTGCAGAGCTGGAGAATACAGACAGGGAACAAGTGGCTTCCTGCTGCAGGARTGGATTACAAAACTCCCTGACATTAGCTCAGCTTCCAGCCTGGCTTTTAGCACTTCACTTCTGGCTTTGGCAAAACTCTCCCCTCTTCAGGAGGGATTTCATCACAGAAAGAGTGGTCAGGCATTGGAAGGGGCTGTCCAGAGACTGCTGCAGTCCCTGTCCCTGGGGTGTCCAGGAGATGACAGGAGGTGACACTCGGTGCTCTGGGCTGGGTGACAAGGGAGGATCAGGCACAGSTTGGGCTCCATGAACTTGGAGGGCCTTTCCAACCTCAGGGGTTCTGGGATTCTCTTTGAAATGCTGTTCTGAAGTTCGAACAACTTCTGCCTTCCCTTGGCCTTGCCCTGTGACTGTTTGCTGCTAACAGAGCACTCCAGAAAAGGGAGATTTTTAAAGATAAGGAGCGGCCAATGGGCCCTGGACTGCAGCAAAGCTGGGACATTGCTCCTTTCAGAACAGAACCATTTCAAAATTCGAAGGTCTTGCCACTCAAACTCTTAAAGTCCCATTCCATCCTTCTCACACTTCTGCCCCAGCAGGAAAGTGTGAGGAGTTTATAATGAATTATTCTGCGAGTTGATACAGGGAGGAAAGTTTGTTGGATGCTGTATAACAGTGTCCAGGCAGTGGTGTTAAAGTTACARCAATAACTGTGCAGGTGGTCCTRAAGTTATGGAAATGAAYCCTTCMTTGCTGGAGGAGGCASCAGGGAGCTGTGGGGAGGGAARAGGTCTCCTCTGAGCCTCCTTTTCTCCAGAGCTCCCTCAGGRTGAGATCTCTGTCACCCAGGTGGGAAGATGCTCTGGGAACACGAGGTTAAATGACAAATGTGGCCATTCTGGTGGTGATTCCAGTGGGAGATGAACATTTTATTGTGTTTGGAGTGAAATCAGGTGCAGGCTGGTGATGGTAAGAACAACCAGGAATGACTGGCATTAGCAGAGGGAGATGTTTGTATGATCAGACACTCGAGGGGTGATTGGGAGGGCAGAAAACACTGTCCCTCCATGAGGAAACCTTCTGCACGTGGCAGAAATTCCAATAACTGTGTTTTGCACCAGAAGGGGGTTGTTTATTCTCCCCTCTTCCATATTTGTCCCTTTTRTACTCAAACCATCCGAGTGCTCCACAACAAGAAATTAATTCTCCTCAAATTGTGGTGTGAAATAACCATTCCCTGACTCCTGTTTGATGGGTCATGGGTGGGCTGAATGAACTGAACAAGGAATTAAATTTGGGGTTCGTGGGGCTGAACTCCTGCACAAAAGCTGCTTTGAGCAGTTCTTTGTTCAGAAGTTTGGATTTAAACGGGGGAAGTTGAAACACTTCAGGTTATTTAGATTGTGAATCTCCCAAGTTCTTGGTGAGTTTGGAGATAAACACGGATCGGCCTTGAGTAACGACAGCATAGGGAGGTGGGGATTAATTAATTAACTGAGATTAACTAGTTCTGGTTCTTGTAATTTACTGAGGGATGTTCTGAAGCCACACAGCCWCTGGGAGGGAGTGAGGACCCTGCAGGAATCRGTCTTTATTAAAGTTTTGTTAAATAATAAYGTGTTTTCTGTGTGGTCACGTGTCCAAGGCCRGGCWGRACAGGGCTTGGARCACCCTGGGAYRGTGRAAGGTGGAAYAGGATGAGCTTTAAGGTCCCTTCCAACCCAARYYATTCACCCATTCTATGGTTCTGACATTTTTCTGTTGCTGTTGGTTGCTTCTTCTCTCTTCCCTGTACATTTCTGTTCATTTTTTCCCTTYAGAGGTGTGTCTGTCCAAGTTCAGCTCTTCCATGGCCATTTCAGGACCGTGAGCACTTCCCTGCCTTGTCCCAAATGTGCCCTTGAAGCACCMGGGAACTTCCCCAAGGGTGAGGAAACACCCAGCACCAAGCAATAAATRCTGCTTGGGAGTGGAAATATTTCCTTTTTCCTTCCACTTTATAGCATCAAATTTGCCATGAGAGATTTCCTAAAAGGAAAGGCTCCTCCTTTGCTGCTGCTGGTCACACTCCTGACCCTTTTCATTGATCACATTGGTTCTGGGCACAGGATTCATACAAGTGGGGAGTGGAGACTGAAGGATTTCCCCATGTGTGATTATTTAGGGTTTGCTGAAGCCTTTTAGGCTCTCCCACAGCAGAATTTAAGGGAGGTGTTCATCTCCACGGTGTTTTCTGAGCCGTGTGTGTCCGTGTGGGTTATATAAAAATTCACACAGAAGGTCTCTCTCTCTCTCTCAGACACACCCTGAGTGGCTGAAGCTTGGTAATTAATAAAGGAGGAAATGTATTAAAGCAAGGAAATTGCCTCAAAAGTGTTTTTTAATTTATTTTGATGATCAGCTTGAATAATTTATTGGAATATTTCATAATGTACCAGTAAATGGACTGCTGGGAACATTTAGAAAAAAATAATTAAGTCTTTAGCAACTGGGCACCTCAGTGCAGCGGTTCCTGGTGGAAAATCTTTGGCATTTGAACAATGTGTGTGTGATATAAAATCTGGGCCTGGGGCAGTTGTGTGCACCCCAATCCAAGTTCCCAGGATGAATTTCTGAATTTCTCCATGGCAGCAGCACAGCCTGATGGTGTTCCCAGAGCAGATTTCCATGGATAATCCACTCACCCTCTTCCCTAACTCACCAGACACCGGGTCTGGGTCACAATTTTCAGAACGTTTCTCTTGTTGGAGGTTGAAGAACCTGATGTGGGAAGAGCTGAAATAAATCCTGGCCTATATCCRTATCAATTTCTGATATCCCAGCAGGACCATTCCTGGGTGGAAAATAACATCTACAAGGTTTTTAGCTTTGCCAGGCAGAGCAGCCCWGCTGTGGAAAGTCTTGGACAAGAGGTTGAGCCATTCAGATTATTCTGTTCATTACCTTAATGTGGGATCATTTCTTGGGAAAACGAAGTCAGGAGAGGGGAGAACATCCCAAGGARTGAAACCCTCAGGTCACTGTTGAGTGTTGTATTAAACAGAAAAAAGCCCTGTAAGTTATTCAGAAATGCCAAACCATGGGGAAGCTGCTGCCATGTGCAGCTGTGAACCAGATTCAGGAAATGCTGTTGGTTTGTTGGGTTTGGTTTCCTTTTTTCCCTTTAATGSCCAATCCGCTGAGTCGCTGCCTCCAGTTGTGGGTTGTGTAATTGTGCACAAATGCCTTCATTTTTTTTTCCCTTTTTATGCTGTGTCCCTGAGCTACTTTGGTTTCTAAATTCAGGCCTTACATATTTATCTGTGCCATTCAATTAGACCACATCCCCAATGCTGCTCTATAGTTTCACAGTATGTGGGAAATTTGGTAATTAAATGCATGCAAATGCTGCAAGAATAGAATAAATTAATTTTCCTTAATATCAGCAGGCCATTTGGTGATGTTTCAGAGATGATGTGACCAAGATACCAGCTCTTCTTTCCCCTTCTTGCCATCTTTTTTGTGTCTTTTCTTTTATTACTCCAGAAATACCCGGTCAGGTTTACAGGAAGAGAATCCCAGCCCTGCTGTGCTCTGGAATTACATAAGGAGGGAGATCTGTACTCCAGGTTTTTTTGGCTCTCCAAATAAAACCTGAGCTGGAAATGGCATTTAAACTCTACGAGTGTGGTGCAGCCTTGGATTTACGTGTGGCTCGGAGGGCGTCAAAGGTTGTGCCACAGCAGTTGCAAGGGATAACCTGAGGTGYCTCAGAAAGCTTTGCTCTGGACATTGCAGCTTTGGAAATGCCGTGTTGGAGGCTGGGATCTGCAGGTGTTCTCACCAAGGATTTGGTTATTTATTCTGTGTTTATTCTCTGTGCTCCGGACAGTTGTGGTTCCCCGTTCCGGTGGCGGCTCCGGCTTCCCTGAGCTCCTCCCACGTGAATCCAGCACAATCCTCATGGGCTGGGCAGGCTCTGGTACCTGACCTTGTGCTGRAACAGCTCAATTTGAACAATTCGGCCCCTATATCGTGCTTTCCAAGGATTCTGAAAGTCATTCCTCTCAGAGATTCCAGATCTTTAATATTTATTTGGATGCTGTGTTCGTGTCACCTTAACAGCCTTGACCTTACTGGTTCTCCTTTTGCTTTGCTTGAGGGACCTTACCCCGTGTGGCTTTGGGATTCTGGTGCCRTATCCCTGTGGGTTTTGTGCCTTTYCTGTGGGGTTTGTGTTTGGGTCYCTCCCTGAGCCCTGAGCCCTGWGCCGGGCTGGCTTCCCTTCCAGGCTGCAGCACTGCAGTGCTGTTGCATCAGTGCGGGGTTTCTGTCATCCCTCTCCTCCCTTGGCCTCCTCCCGGAGCCAGAGCAGCCTCCGAGGTGGCAGCAGCTCGGGAATGCAATGCATTGCTGCTGCTGCTGCTGGAGGGAGAGAGAGAGAGAGCTTGGCACGGGGAGCAGAGCTGCAGAGCCTTTGTGGGCGGCTGCATTTGGGGGAAGGAACTTCCTCACTGCTCTGCTTCTCATGGTGTGGGT
>NW_026624379.1:21867-24559 GCF_030028575.1 Malurus melanocephalus
GCAGAGCTGACCTGCCCGGGGTGCAACATCGCAAAAGAAGYTGCTGCAGGATGAAAAGATGGCAGCGCGGCTGCTCGCACCACCAGGCCCCGAGAGTTTTAAGCCCTTCACTCCGGAGTCGCTGGCCAACATCGAGAAGCACATCGCCGAGCTGAAGAAGAAGCAGCGCTCCAAGCAGGACAGCAGCCACCGCGATGACGACGAGGACAGCAAACCAAAACCAAACAGTGACCTTGAGGCGGGCAAGAATTTGCCTTTCATCTACGGGGACATCCCCAAAGGGCTGGTTGCTGTGCCGCTGGAGGACTTTGACCCTTATTATATGACCCAGAAAGTGAGTCTGCGAGGAAGGAGTCGCTAAAACGCCTTTTTCTTGGGAAATTGCAGGTTTGGGTGTGGTTGAAGCGGAAGAAGATGGGGAGTMTGGTTTGGTTGATTTGCTTTCTCGTGTATTTTTCTGTGAGGTTTCGTAGAGATGATGTGATCGTTCTTTAAGGATGGAGTGAGGAGAACAAGCTCTGGAAACTAAAAATAGTTCAAGTTGTGCTAATTTTAACCATCAGGGCAATAAGAAGAATTTAATCGAGGGGTAACAGGGAGGGTTTTGGTGTGTTTTTCATCACTTATGTGGAATTCAGTCTGAAGTTGATGATTGTGAAGCACTGGGACACAGAACCATGGCAAAAAAAAAAAGGAGATAAGCTAATTAATCCCCTTTGATCTTGATTTTCATTTGTCTGGCATTGAGGTGATGTGGCAGGAGGTGTTGATGGGTGCTGAGGTGTTCAAGAAATGCTGTTGTGAGGGGAGTGATGGGTTGGCAAACTGCTGGGGAGGGAGGGGAGGGATCCACTGGTGATGGACTGAGGAGCACAGTCCCTGGTTTTGTTAGGCTGAAACTGAGRTTCTTCACAGTTTAATTTCCTTGCTTTCTTTGATATCAATTTAATGGAACAAGCTGGGTTGCCATCTCTAGGAGGAGCTGCAGGTTGAGCTGTGGGGTGACAGGAGATGCTGTGTCCATCTCACCATGCTTTGGGTGCTCCTTGCTGCTTCCCACACTCGGTGACTTTCCACCAAGAATTTTTTTTTTAAAGCCATTAAAAAAGGCCCTCCTCTGAATCATCAGGAATTGCGAATCTGCTTGAATCACGGGAAGTTTTCCAAGATTTTTTTTTTCCCCCTCTCCAGAAGGCTTTGCATCACAGGTCTTTGCTTTTGCAGCGTGCACAGGGACGAATCAGCTGCTTGCTTTTCCCTGCAGGAGGACACGGTGATCTTGGTTTGTCTAAGGAAACTGAAACTGCATTTTAACGGAGCACCTGAACCTCCCAGCACCTGTAAATTGATATTTAAAGGAGAAACGGTGTGACCTGGAAAAGGAACTGTGGCACAGGGAGTCCCAGGTCCTGGGCTCGTAGTCCAGCCGTGGTTTTGTCCAAGGTGCTGCTCTTTTCTCTGCTCAGTTCCATTCTGGAGAATTGGAGTCACACAATCCCAGAATTCCTGAGGTTGGAAAGACCTTCAGGATCATCGAGTCCAACCTTCAGGATCATTGAGACCCCCTTTGCATGGAGAAATTCCTCCTGATGTCCAAACTGACCATCCCCTGGTACAGCCTGAGGCTGTTTCCTCTTGTCCTGCTTTAGTTCCCTTTTGTCTCTGTGCAAGGACCAGAGAGAATTCTTTCCCTATTCCTTTCAATTCCTGGCCTAAAGCACATGGTAGGAGCAAAGCTTGCCCATTTTTATTATGGCAACCCAAAACATTTCAATTAAAAGACCCAAAAGGCAGGTAAATGAACATCCTTGTTCACATGTGCGGACAAAATTCAGGAAAACTCCCCAGCAGTGGGAGCAGAGCGGCCTCGTGGCCTCATCTCCTTCGGTGTTTGCCTTCGTCTTCCTCTTCCATTTCCACAGCCTGAGCAGGATTCCCATTTTTTKGGGATTTTCCATCCTCTCCACCTCTCTTTCCTTCTGATCCATTCGTGTTCCAGCCCATCTCTCCTCCTGAGCCCCTCTCACCCTGTTCTTTCCCTCTGAATTTGTGCCCATTTTCCTCGCACACTTTCCATCTCCCTGGGGAGGGATCTCATCGAGCTGCTCGTGCTTCTGCAGAGGATCCACATTGGAGGCACCAGAAGCTCCCTGGATATTCTGTTCAGGAGAATTAAAAACTCTCAATTATTGATTTCCTTGAAAAAGGAGGACTGTCCACACCCCCTGAGCTGCGAGGCTGGGCCGGGCCGTGCCAGGTCCCCGTGGCTGCTGAGGAGCACCTGAGGATCTCTCCGGACTYTTTGTGCCAAGGGAGTGACTTGCAGCTTTGGCCAGTCACATGGCAGCTCTGGAAATGGTCCCTCGGGTCCCCAATGTCACCTTGGCCCGGGGAATGGCAGGGCCCAGCTGCAGGAGGCTCTGGAGGTGCTTCGGGAGCCTTTGCCTGCCTTGAGTGGCTCTGCAAGGTCACCACACCCCATTCGTGGCTTTGYMTTTYRGTGRAGTCACCAAAACAGAGCAAAGAGTYGGGAGCATCTCARAAAATCAGCTTTTTGTTCTGRTTSCCAGAGTCTCTTTGCCTTTTCCAGGTGCTGAGTGTTTAAGGGTGGTTTTTCCTCCAKCCCGCTTCAAAGGAGCAGGAAAAGTGAATGTGGAAGGAAAAGAGTGAAGAGAGGAGGCTGAATCCCCTG
>NW_026624379.1:25131-37056 GCF_030028575.1 Malurus melanocephalus
TCCAGGGCTGGCAGCACTTTCCTGCTGCAGGGCTGCAGCTCCATCTGTGCTCAGCTCTTCCCAAAGCTGCTTCCTTCCAGATCTGCCCACTCCCCTCAGCCATTACAGAGCAGAATTTGGGTGGAAAACCTGCAGGAAAAGGAATGTTTGAAATTTTCCTGGAGCTGGGATGGTTCCTGCTGTCCCTCGGTCGTTTCTGTCGCGCTCTCAAAGCTCAGTCATCGTTTTTGCAGGCTGATTTTGGGAATTTATCTTTTGGGATCTTCCTTCTTGCTATGACCCTGTCTCCAAGGGTTTGGTGGGTCCTGATGACTCGAAGGAAATTAAACTGGATGGAGTTTTGCAGTTTTTTCCCAGCTCTGACAACACAGGGAGACTTTGGGAAGTTCAGGCAGACACAGCCATCTCTTGAAATGACTGCAAAATGCCTTTTTCCAGGTAGCTCCTTCCTCTGAGYTTTGAGCTTTGCCTCAGCACATCTTAAAAGCTCTTAAGGATGTTCTTGGCCCACATCCAGGGGATGTTTTAAGAGCTTGCAGCCATTTTGAAATGGAGTTTTAATATGTCAGCAGCAGAGCAGAAAACTAAGAGAGAGTTTAAACTGCCAAGCACTTCTTGGCTTTTGGGCTCTTCTTTGTATTGATGAGACCGAGTGGAGATTTAGTCGGGGTTTTATGGGAATGGTGGATCTGGGAACCATCATGATCGATGAGCAGACTGGAATTAAAACACCACGTGGGTGTGAGGGTTGTACTGAAAGGATGATGGGCTTTACAGGCAGGAATAATTCAACASTTTTATGGTCTGAAAGGAGAAATCGGGGCAGAGCACCGAGAGAAAACGAGGAAGTGAGGGACTGAGAGAGCAAGKAGTTTGTGTTTGGGCAGTGGAAGGAAACAGCTGAGATTTCTCCATGGAAATGGGGGTCAGGCACTGGGAGAGGTTGCCCAGGGAGATTTGGRATCCCCATCCCTGGAGGTATCCAAGGAATGACTGGATGTGGCACTCAGGTCACAAATTGAACTCGATGCTCCAGGAGGTTTTTTCCATCCTCAAGGATTCTGGSATTCTGTGCCATTCCAGCAGGGAATGTTGAATTTCTGAGTCAGTCCTGCTGGAAGTTCCAAGTGCTCCCTGAGCAGAGGGTTCTGACCCTGCTGTGTCCGTCCACCCGGCCCAGCTCAGCTCTGACCTTTGGATTTTGGCACCTCCTGTGTCTCCAGGTGAAAAATGCTTTTAGTCCTGCCTTGAGCTGCAGGTTCCTGCACAGGGATTGTTCCCGTGGGAAATGGAGACCTCTCGGAATGGCTGAGTGGGGTTTGTTTGGGATATTCCTGTTTGCTCCCAGCTCCTCCTGTCCGTGGGTGCTCAGCGCAGTCACCTCGGCGGTTTCACTGCTCAAAAGGGTGGGAGCTTTGGGGGATTTGTGTCGTTTTGGGGACACAAACCCGGTGAGTGTCCTGGTGGGGTCAATGTCCTGCTCCAGAGCTGCACAAAGAGATCTCAGYAGGAAGGGGATGCGAGTCCTGGAAAGTTTGTGGTGTCAGGAAAAGGGGGAGAGCCGGTTCCTAGAACTGGGTGTCCCCTGAGCACTCTGTAATGGCAATTTTGCAAAACTTGGGGCCTTTTAGAAGGTTGTTCCATGCCAGGGTTATCTGCTCATTAATTCTTGATGCTGCAATTTAAAAGCTGTCCAGGTTTGTCTTTAAAGTGCTTTTGGTGGGGGCGCATTAATGGCTCTGCTAACGAACCYTCCTCTCCTGGTGCCGAACCGCAATCTGATTTTGATTTCCTTTGCAAATAATTTACTGCTGCACGGTCTAATTTGGCCAAATGAGCTCAAATGCCGTTGTTTCATTGACGAGGATGGAAATGACAAATTTCCTGAGTCTCCTGGGGAAGCCTGAGCTGGCAGAGAGCCCTGCTGGATTCCCTTGGGTTGGGGCTGTGCAAACAGGATTGAGTCTGGCTGTGCTCTGGGACCATCCTGGGGAGGCTCAAAATGGGATAAAAGGTGCCAGGGAAAAGGATTTGGGTTCTCAGAACACACAAATCTCTGTTTTCCCTCTGTTTGGGTGCTCTGGTGTGGGGCACCCACAGACCCCGTGCTGCTCCCGCTGCGGGGAGATGGAATCACAGAATCCTGCCCAATGTTCACACAAATCTCTGCACAAAAATAAAGAAATGAACCTCACCTCTCCAGCATTCTGCAGCAAAAGCATAGGAAAACGAGAGTGAAAAGCCCCAGGGCTGTGTTGAGGCTCCGTGCAGCACTGAGGACGATGCCCAAAATCCGGCTCGACTAAAGCAGAGGCCGAGCAAAATTCAGAGAATAAAAAAAGCCCAGTTGTGTTTGCTTTCAGGACCTTCAGGTCCTTCCAGGGCAGTCCCACACCCCAAATGGACCATGGCTCACAGGTTTTTCACCCTTTTATCAGTTTTATTTGCACATTGGGGCTGAATCCTCCAATTGACTCCAAACTGGCTCCCCCCAATTCTCTGTTGTTTCCATCCCTTGGGGTCTGGCACAGAGAGGTGTCCTTGAGTTTGTTTTGTGTAAAAATGAGAGAGCAGGAGCTCAGCACTGTCTGTGGAGTCTGGATTAACCCCTGAAAAAATTACAGGGTTACAAAAATCTAAAATCTCAAATCCTAAAATCAGGGACGGTGGGTGGGGCTGGGGGTCTCTGTCAGTCCCTCTGTCCGTAAAGGAGCTTCGTAAAGGAGATTATTCTTTAAAAAACAACAAAAAAAAAAACCCCATTCTTCAAAAACTTGTAAAATGCTGGTTTTTTTACCCTGGAAATTGTTTGTTCTGTGCAATTCCTGCCTTGGTTTTCCTGCATTAACTTTCTCTCTTTTTCTCTCTCTCTCTTTCTCTTTTTCTCTGCAGACCTTTGTAGTACTAAACAGAGGGAAAACACTCTTCCGATTTAGTGCCACACCTGCCTTGTACATTTTAAGTCCTTTTAATCTCTTTAGAAGAATAGCTATTAAAATTTTGATACATTCATATCCTTTTTCTTGCTGAGTTACCTTTGTGCATTCATTGAAAATCCCTTACCTTTGCTCAGTCCTGCACATGGAGATGTGGATTGGCTTCAGAACRTAGAAAAAATATTGGATTTTCTGGATAAAAAAAGTATTTCTTTAGTTAAATGCAGTGAAGGGAACTTCTTTATTTTCCCTCAGTGCACACAGGAGGAGTTTTGGAATGGATATGACTTCAGGTTGTGCTTTTGAAGGAGGCTTTAAGAGCTGCTGAAATGGTTAAAATGAATTAAAATAGAGTTAAATAAATACTCAAATATTAAATAGRATTATTATCTGGACCACAAGGCACTGACTGATTTCTTGCTCCCTTTTGGCATCTCTCAAAATCCTTCTAATGGCAAAGCTCTTCCAAAATGTCCCATTGCAAAGGAGCTGATGGTTCTGAGGAGAACAATAATGTCCTTTATTGACTCAGCTTATTTATTTATTTATTTATTTATTTTGAGAAAATGAACTCCTATAACCTCCCTTCCTGCATCTCGGATGGAGGAAAAGCTTTTCCATCTTTCCAGAGTTGACTGGGAATGTTTTCTGTGTTATTTCTGGAGGCCTTTCCTGCCCCTGGATGTGCTGGGATGCAGCTCAAGGCCTTTGGATAATATCTGTTATATAGAACTATATATATCGTGATATATATTTATATATCTGTAATTATAATTTTATATTTATAACTATATATAGTTATGCAGTTATAAAATGTATATATAATAGAATATATAATATATATAAATATAAAATAGGAAAAAATCTATTTTAAAATGAATACTGTGTATAAAAAAGTGTATATAGAGTGTAGATAATACCGCAATAATGTAAATAATATAATATAAAAATTAAAATAATATAAAAAATAATGTAAATATATCTAAAATATAAATAATTTTATTTCCTGTGGCTGCTGGAAGCATCCCAGGCCTCATTTGCAGCCCAGAAATGGTTGATTTTCACTGCAGTCAGTGCCATTTGGGGATGTGAAAGTGCCACCCGTGTCCTTTGCTCCTTGACTGTGTCCCACAGTATTTAGCATGATCATTATGTGCACTATTTTGACCAACTGTGTATTCATGACTTTTAGTAACCCGCCCGAATGGTCCAAGAATGTGGAGTAAGTACCAATTGTTGCCTTGAAATTCCAAATTTATTTTGACACAATTACTTGAGATCCTCTTTTTCCATGCCTAAAATGCCATTTTTTCCTGGCAGGTACACATTCACTGGGATTTACACCTTCGAATCTTTGGTGAAAATCATCGCCAGGGGTTTCTGTATAGATGGCTTCACCTTCCTGAGGGACCCGTGGAATTGGTTGGATTTCAGTGTCATCATGATGGCGTGAGTGGAGAAATTCTGAGTGTTTGTGTGCTGGGGATGGGGCCTTAGGTTGGGGAGGAAAGAGAAATTCCAGGGAAAAAAAATCGAGAAAATAATTCGAGGAAAAAAATTCGAGGAAAAATTCGAGCCAAAATTTGAGGAAAAAGAAATTCAAGGAAAAAGAAATTTGAGGAAAAAAATATTTTTATATTATAGCAATTATTTGTACTAATTAATTATAGAATTATTTAAATGACACTCTTTAAATTACACTCCAGGAGTTGAATGTTGTCCATGTGAAGGTCCTCAGGGCTTGAGTTTCACTTCAGAGCAGTCGTGGAACTGCTGTGATTCTGAGCTGGGAACTGGTGATTCCTCTATTTCTCCAGAAATGACCAAATTCCATCCCAGCGGCTTTAAATCTGCAATAAATGTCCTAAATCCATCATGGTTTCTGGAACCCTTTCCATTCCAGAGGCCAGGCTTTTCCTGTAGGCTCAAATAAAATCTTTTTTGGGTCAAGGGCATTATTTGAGTTTTTTAAGGCTTTTATTTGAATTTTTGAGGCCTTTCTGCACCAGGAAAAATCTGAAATATTGAGCATTTTTTTGCTTTTTCATACCCAATTTCTCCCCACGCAGCACAGAGGAAGTTTTCTCTAAGCTGGAGTAAAATACAACCCTGTTACTCAGCCTCTTCTCCTCTGTGTATCCTGGGTTTATCCCCTTGCAAAAAAAGGGAGAATCAAACCTTCCTGTGGCTCACAGACATTGGAGCGGTGAAGGATTAAAAACGGAGGATGCTAATTAAAAACGAAGGATGCTAATTAAAATGAAGGATGTTAATCAAAGCAGCAGATGATGATGATGTTTTCTTAAAACACCAAGTGAAGCGAAAATACCTGAGAGCCCTGAGCTGAGGGGATSATCCATCCAATGGTGGAATCAGGGAATGGTTTGGGTTGGGAGGGACCTTAAAGCCATGGCCAGGGACACCTTCCCCTGTCCCGGGGTGCTCAGGGTTATTTGCACCAAATCTCAAATATTTCATATTTTCATTTCTGCAGAGATGGCAAAGTTTCGAGTTCTTGTAGGGCTGAGTGAAGTTGGGGCACCAGGGGATAAAAAAAATCTGTTGGAGAGAGTTCAGAGCAGGGACAGGGGGATGGGGACAGGGACAGGGATGGGACAGGGATGGGGACAGGGACAGGGACAGGGATAGGACAGGGACAGGGATGGGACAACAGGGACAGGGATGAGACAGGGATGGGACAGGGACAGGGACAGGGATAGGACAGGGACAGGGATGGGACAGGGATGGGACAGGGACAGGGATGGGACAGGGACAGGGACAACAGGGACAGGAACAGGAATGGAGGGAATGTTTGGAGCTGTTCCAGGGGAGGGTGAGGTTGGACATTGGAAGAAAATCCTTCCTGCAGAGAGGGGTCAAACATTGCCCAGGGAATGGGCACAGCCCCGAGAGCTGCAGGAGGGTTTGGACAGCGCTCCCAGACACGGGATGGGATTTTGGGGTGTCTGTGCAGGGCCAGGGCTGCTCTGGGTGATCCCTGATCCCCTCCCAGCTCAGGACATTCCCTGATTCCACAATCACAGGTGAGGATGGGGACCCAGCCGTGCCCCTGGGCACACTGGCAGCACAGTGGAAAAGCTTGTTGGGTGTTTGTTTAAATTCTACCCTGAAAACTGAATGCTGTCTGTACATTTATTTAAATTCTACCCCGAGATTTAAACGCAGTGTCTGTACATTTATTTAAATTCTACCCCAAGAGCTGAACTCTGTCCGTGCAGAGCACTTTAAGCTGAGTTTTGCCCCTGCAGTTTTGTCTCCTCCCTCCCTTCAATGCCGCTCCTGAAGCGTTTTTAGATCTCGAGCTGTTCCTGCAAGCAGAGGATTTGTACGAAGGGAGGTGACCCCAACGGTGCCATTAACTCTGGTTTAATTCTGCAGGTATATAACAGAGTTTGTAAACCTAGGCAATGTTTCAGCTCTGCGCACTTTCAGGGTTCTGAGAGCTTTGAAAACTATTTCTGTAATTCCAGGTAAGGCGGCCCCGGGTTGGTGTTTAGGTGTCGGGTGCAGGCCCCTGTCAGTGCCGTACTGCTTTGTCCGTAGTGGTTGTTTTGATTTCCGTGTGTGTTTTTGTCATGGTGTTCTTTGTGTGTGACCTCCCTCATTGCAGATATGTCACAGAGTTTGTGGACCTTGGGAATGTCTCAGCATTGAGAACTTTCAGAGTTCTCCGAGCTTTGAAAACTATCTCTGTGATTCCAGGTGAGAAGCATTCGGCGTTCCCGGCTGGCCTTTGCCTGTGCCTCTTCTCCGTGTCCCCCTCTCCTCCTGCACTGCTCCTTCCTCACAATTTGGGATTTTTTGGATGGGATTTGCAGTCTGTGTAATGAAGCTGTTTGAAATCCAGATCACAGGATGAACATGATTACTCCACACTTCTCTGTCCCTTTGTATGCACGTTGCATTCTGATCTCTGAAACTAAAGCCAGGCTTAAAAGTTGAATTGCATCCCAGAACCCTGGGGCACATCCCAAAACCCTGGGGCACATCCCAGACTGCCAACCCCATCCTGCACTGCCTGTCTGCATGATGATGACAATATGATGATGATATGATGATGATGTGATGATGATGATGATGATGATGATGATCATGATATGATGATGATGATAATGATTTGATGATGATGATGATGTGATGATGATGTGATGATGATGATGATGATGATGGTGATGCTCTCTATGCACCCAAAGCAGGAATTCAGGAGATTCTGGGTGCATGTGTGGGGTGAGCACGGCCACAACAGCAAAAAGCTGCTCTGCCTCGGAGCAGGGCTTGGGCATCRTGAAAAGCTTGGAGAATGGAAGGGAATTTCCTTTCTAAGGAACARAACTGTGCATTTTTGGATCTTTATGTTCCTGATGTGGGTCAAGGCTCTGTTGATCCACGAGGGTTTTGTAGAAGGAGGAGGTTGGAAGATTTCTGGTCAGGGATTTATTACARAATGTTCACGTGGCCTCAGCTGGGTCTGACTGGCCCCAAATCCAGCTGTGATTTKKTTTTTTTYTYCTCCTTCCTCYKTTCACTGCTCATTTATAAATGACAGAATCATCATCCAGAAAGGYTGATTAAAGGGGCCTGATCAGTGTGGTTTCTACACCCAAAATCCTGAAAATTAATGCTGAGTTCTCCCCACTCACGAGTTCTTCCTCTCAGTGGTGTGGGGAGCCAGCAGGAGCCCTGGCTGAGCCTGAGCTCAGTTTTAGTGCTGAGCCTGGGAATGATCCCGATGGCCTCAGTAAACCCCAAAGCAGTGAAATCCCTCCCCAAACACACCAAGAAAGGGAAAATCCTTCTCCTGAAGGGAAGGGCAGTGCTGAGTTCAGTTGAGCAGGGTAAACCCAGGATGGGGAAGTTGAAGGTGTTGGATCTCTGTGAGCTGCTGCAGCCTGAGCTCAGCTCAAACACGGCTGAACATGCCCACGAGGGGTTTGTGGCAGCAAATCCCAGTTTAATCCTCRTTTGAGACAATCCCTGGGCGTGGGGACGTGATTCTCCCCATTCCAGTCTTGCTGCAAGGCTCAGCCATTCTCAGGGACAAACACTGGGATTTTGGGGTTGTTCTGGCTGTTTCTCCCCCTCCCATCCCGGTGTTGTTCCCAGGCTCCCTCATCATTTATTCCCACAACTTTAGAGCTGTTCCAAAGCACTGCAATAATTCACATTTTCAGGCTGTTTTCCTGCTCCAGGGATGATTTCTGCTCTCGTTTCCTCCCCCCCAGGCCTGAAGACCATCGTGGGTGCCCTGATCCAGTCGGTGAAGAAGCTGTCGGATGTGATGATCCTGACAGTTTTCTGTCTCAGTGTCTTTGCCCTCATCGGGCTCCAACTCTTCATGGGCAACCTGAGGAATAAATGTGTGATTTGGCCAGTGAATGTCAACGAGACCTTCTTGGATAATGGCTCCAGGGGCTTCGACTGGGAGGAGTACACCAACAATATGTGTGGGTATTTCGGTGTTTCTGCACTCC
The DNA here is from genome assembly GCF_030028575.1 of Malurus melanocephalus. Classification (NCBI taxonomy): domain Eukaryota; kingdom Metazoa; phylum Chordata; class Aves; order Passeriformes; family Maluridae; genus Malurus; species Malurus melanocephalus. The sequence continues at coordinate 33,560 of NW_026624379.1, forward strand.
CTAAAACCTCCTGATTTGGCTCCGTGCACACCCCAAGAGTTCCAGCGTTGCTCGTGCTGTGTTGTGTCTGGTTTTCACAGTAAAAAAACCCTTGTGCAGAAGTTTTTCAGGTTTTTCTTCTTTAATCCAGCCCTGCTGAGATGTTCCTAGCTGAGTTCATCATTTAGAAGGGTTTGGCTGTACTCTTTCAGCTGAATATTTTGTGCAAAATCTGTGATAAATTTTAACTGATAAATTTTACTGATAAATTTCTCAGCAGTGAATTCAGAGGGCTCTTTCAGTGAAGGTTTTTACAGTCTACTAAATCCTCTAACTCCACGTGTGTGTGAAGGAAATCTCTTCTTTTTCACCTTCAGCAAATTTTTACATCATTCCTGGCGCCCCCGACCCTTTGCTCTGCGGTAACAGCTCGGATGCAGGGTGAGTGCTGAGCTTCAATTAACAATTAATCAATTAACAATCAATTAACAACCAATTAATCACTGATGTTGGCTTGTGCTGGCAAAACCTCTGGAACATTTCCTGTCTGTTCCTCTGTTGTTCTGCTGTGATTTCACCAGATTTCCCATTTCTTATTGAATTATGACCCCAGTGCTGATGCAGTGTAAGTGACATTTTCCCTGTCAGGTTAACAAAGGCTGCCCGTGGCTTTATTTCCCTCTGAATTTGATCTTCAGGATCAGCAGGGAAGGGTGGATGGAGCTCAGAAATGGGAATTGTTGTCTCCACTTGGTTTTCCAGTTGGTTTTCCAACTCTTCTGGGCGAAGCTCCCGCTCTGGGCTCAGCAGCATCTCATTTCCACGGGGTTTTCCTGAAATCCTCTCCTGATTTGGCTCAAATGCTGTTTTTTGGGAGGGTTTGGAGCATGGAGAGCCCTGACCCAGCTGTTGTTTCTCCCCAGCCAATGTCCAGAGGGATACACGTGTATGAAGGCAGGACGCAACCCCAACTACGGCTACACGAGCTTCGACACCTTCAGCTGGGCTTTCCTGGCTCTGTTTCGCCTTATGACTCAGGACTTTTGGGAGAACTTGTATCAATTAGTGAGTAAACGCTCAGCTTTGGTGTTTCATAATGAGAATTTGGGCTTTTGGGAGAAATTGTAGCAATTAGTGAGTAAACGCTTGGCTTCGGTGAGAATTTGGGGATGAAACACGAGACAGAAACGTGAGAAACTTTCTTGCATTTCCTCTTTTTAAAAGAGAGGAATCACTTTAATTAACTTTACAGCTAAAGCTGCACAGTGAGGTTTTTTTGGGGCAGGAAGGGCACATGAGCTGTCAGCAGGTGTTGGATTTGAAGGGCTGCAGGGTCCAGCTGAGCTGTGAATTAATCCAGGAGGTGCCTGAGCGCTGCCTGCAGGGGCTGTGCCCGTTCAGCTCTGCTCACAGAGGGCTCTTTGGAGGGCACAGAGTTTTCCTGTGACCTGAGGGTGCTTTGGGGACCTCTCTGGAGCAGCTTTTTCTCAGTTTGGTGTGTTTTAAGGCAGTCTGAGCCTGGGTTTCACCCTCTGCCATGCTGTGAATCCTTTTCCGTTTCCATCCGTTGGGGTTCCCTTAAGGGAGGGATGTGGATGGCACCTTTTGTGACAGGAAATGTGCAGTGGCTCAAAGCTCTGAGGGAAATCTTCAGCACTGCTGGATTTCCTTAGAAACATTCAGGTCAGGAAATTTGGGATTGCTGAAAACTTTCATCCCTGAAATCACTTCCTTTCCCCTTTCCTAATCCCTCCTCCGTTCTTTTCCAGACTTTACGAGCGGCAGGAAAAACCTACATGATTTTCTTTGTGCTGGTGATTTTTGTGGGATCCTTCTACCTGGTGAATCTGATTTTGGCTGTGGTGGCCATGGCCTAYGAGGAGCAGAACCAGGCAACTCTGGAGGAGGCCGAGCAGAAGGAGGCAGAATTCAAAGCCATGTTGGAACAACTGAAAAAGCAACAGGAGGAAGCACAGGTGAGAAAAAATAAAATGAAATTCCTCTCTGTGAGGGTGGTGAGGTCCTGGCCCGAATTGCCCAGAGATGATTTTGCTGCCTGCACAAAAATTTTAACAAATCCCAGCTGAAAGTTCCTTCCAAGGAGAGAAAAAAACATCTCAGTCCCACCCCAAAATCTTTTATTCAGGTGCATTAAACCAAACTCTTTCTTAAATCAGAAAATGGAGATGAATGCTGGAAAGATGAGATTTCTTTGTCCTTGTCAGGCTGCTGCCATGGTCACCTCGGCCGGGACGGTCTCTGAGGATGCAGTGGAGGATGATGGTGGGGGGAGGATGTCCCGGAGCTCCTCAGAGATCTCCAAACTCAGCTCCAAGAGCGCCAAGGAGCGTCGGAACAGGAGGAAAAAGCGCAAGGACAAGGAGCTGTCGGAGGGGGACGAGAAGTGCGACACTGAGAAGGTGTTCAAGTCGGAGTCTGAGGATGGCATGAGGAGGAAAGCGTTCAGGTTGCCGGATAACAGGCTGGGGAGGAAGTTTTCCATCATGAACCAGGTAATTTTCTGCACCTTCACTGATGGTTGTGGTGGTTTGAGGTCAGGATTTGGATTCCTGTTGGCACCTCAAGGGATTTGCCTCCTGTCCTGAACCGTGGCGGGGCAGGAGAACACTCAGGGCCCAGGATTAGGACATTCTCTGGCAGGAATTGTTGGATGGAGAGAAATGGAGAGAAACCCCATTTACAGGGGATGAGTGCCAGGATGAGGGGAAATGGCTCCAAACTGCCAAAGGGCAGGGTTAGATGGGACATTGGGAAGGAATTCCTCCCTGGGAGGGTGCTGAGGGGCTGGCACAGGGTGCCCTTGGCAGTGCCCAAGGCCAGGCTGGACAGGGCTGGGAGCACCCTGGGACAGTGGGAGGTGTCCCTGCCCATGAGGTGGCACTGGACAATCTTTAAGGTCACTCCCAACCCAAACCATTCCGTGATTCTCCAAACCCACTCCAGCAGTGCTTTGTGTCCACCCTTCTCCCCCTGTTCTTCCCCTTCTCTCCCTGTTCTTCTCCTTCTCATTCCACTTTTCCCCTTCTCCCTGCATTCTTCCCCTTCTCACCCCACTCCTCCCCTTCTCCCCCTGTTCTTCCCCTTCTCCACCCATTCTTTCTCTTCTCACTCTGTTCCCCGCTCTCCCCAGTCTCTCCTCAGCATCCCGGGCTCCCCTTTCCTGTCGCGCCACAACAGCAAGAGCAGCATTTTCAGCTACAAGAGCCGTTTCCGTGACCCGGTGTCAGAGAACGAGTTTGCTGATGACGAGCACAGCACGGTGGAGGAGAGCGAGGGCAGGAGGGACTCTCTGTTCATCCCCATCCGYGGCCGTGACCGGCGCAGCAGCTACAGCGGCTACAGCGGCTACAGCCAGGGCAGCCGCTCCTCGCGCATCTTCCCCGCCCTGCGCCGCAGCGTCAAGAGGAACAGCACGGTGGATTGCAATGGAGTGGTGTCCCTGATCGGGGGCCCGCCCTCCAGCATGCCCGGGGGCCGCATCCTGCCCGAGGTGAGTG
>NW_026624379.1:38286-42796 GCF_030028575.1 Malurus melanocephalus
TCTTCCTCTTCCTCTTCCTCTTCCTCTTCCTCTTCCTCTTCCTCTTCCTCTTCCTCTTCCTCTTCCTCTTCCTCTTCCTCTTCCTCTTCCTCTTCCCCTTCCCCTTCCCCTTCCTCTTCCTCTTCCTCTTCCTCTTCCTCTTCCTCTTCCCCTTCCCCTTCCCCTTCCTCTTCCCCTTCCCCTTCCTCTTCCCCTTCCCCTTCCCCTTCCTCTTCCTCCTTTCCAAGCAGAGCAGAATCCCAGCAGGATTCATTTCCTTCAATCCAGCAGGAATTCCGGCCACAGCGTCCGTGCCAATGAACACCCCGAGTTTCCAGTTCCCGTTTYCTTCCTCCCCAAACTCAAAACTCCACCTCCTCCCCCTTTTTTTTTTTGCTGGGAAATAAAAAGGCTTGGAATGGAGTCCTTAATTAAAGGGCTATTAATAGCAGGAGCCTCGGTGTGTGTTGGGGCGATCCGTACAGAACTATTTAAAGCATGGCAATGGGAAAGCCAACCCGATTTTTAAAGGTAGTTGTGAATATTCTGCACAATGAGATAAAATATTTGAGGATGAAAGGGAAATACAAACAATCCTTTCATTCTCACAAAATTCAAGAGGTAAAATAAGGAGTCTGTAAAATATTCTTTTTTAATTGTTGAAGTCTCCTTGACTGGGGCTTTTTGTTATTAGTGGAATGAATTGGTTTTGAGAAACCTCGTAGTGGATCAGCATTTCTGAGTGCAGGAGAGAAACCAAGCTCCAAACATGGAATATCAGTTAGTGGGGCACAGAAGAATCTGGATTCAGTTGAACCAACATCATTTGTGACCAACATAAATCCATTTTATCTGAGAAGATCTTGTTACCGAGACTGTAAATTCCAAGCTCTTTTTTTAGTTTTGGAATTTCTGTGACCCGTTTGACCCTGACTGGTTGTGCTGAGCATCGGGTTCGTGTTAACCATGGTCTGAATTTTCCAGGGTACCACAGAAATCGAAATCAGGAAGAARCCGGGCGGGTCCCTCTTGGTGTCCATGGATCAGGTGAACGCGTCCTATGGGAGGAAGGATCGCACCAACAGCGTCATGACGGGCTTGACCAACACCCTGGTGGAGGGTAGGTGGGATTTGGGATTATAGGATGGGCTCCAGGGAGACCCCAAAGCCTCCTGCAGGGCCTGGAGGGGCTCCAGGAGAGCTGGAAAGGGATTTGGGACAAGGGATGGAGGGACAGGACACAGGGAATGGGGTCACACTGCCAGAGAGCAGGGATGGATGGGATATTGGGCAGGGATGGATGGGATATTGGGCAGGAATTGTTCCTTGGGAGGGTGGACAGGCCCTGGCACAGGGTACCCACAGAAACTGCCCCAGTCCTGGAATTGTCAGTTTAGACAAGGCTTGGAGCACCCTGGGATGGTGGAATTCAGCTCCCTCTGCTTTCATATTCATTCCCGGATTTGCCTAAATCTATTTCTTTCGGGTCATTATTAATGAATGAGGATTTATTAGGCTTCATTTTACTCAGTTTTGCATCCAAGTTGAGCAGAGATGGAGGCAAAGGCTACAAAGAGTTGTAACTTCACAATAAAGAGGATGGATGTGGAGATCAGAGGAGCCAGACAATATCTGGTCCAGCACTGGAGAGCCTCTCCTTTGCTCCAGCCAGTGGAAGRAAAGGGCTGGAGCTGCACTGAGAGCTGCAGTGGGACAGAGGAGAGTTCCCCAGGGGAGAGCAGGACTGGTGGCCAGCAGGAATTGGAGAGTGGCCAGCACACGGGGATGATATTTCCCAGCACGTCGTGCGGGAGCCAGCAAGGATTTATGAACAGCAGCCGCACGCGGCCGATGATCTCAAATTCCTGCTGTCTCCTGCCATGGAATTGTAGGAAAAGCAAATATTCTTAGAAACAGAGCAGGGTTGTGCTGCCGCTCCCCTCCTGCGCAGACGCCCACGGGCTCCAGTGCCACGGGCCTCTTTTAACTTCACCAATTCCAAGGCAACTCAGTACTAAGCAACCAGAGAGCCAATGGGAAGGAGAGCACYGTGGTCCTTCCCTTCCCATAAAAAAGAAAAGTTGAGGGTGCACAGCTGCCTGGTCAAGACATGGGGGAACTCCTCATTTGTGGTTTTTTTCCCCCTAAGCACTTGAGATAAGCCAGTGGAAAGAGGAAAAACGGACACGGCGTTGTTGTTTGATTTCTGTAAATGGATGTGGTTCCTCTTAATCAGGTTATTCCTGTTGAAAATCCTTCGCAGCGTTATGTCATCGCTTTCCTCTTTTAGCCCGTGTCTGTTCAGCACAGAATTCATCTCAGTTATTTAAAAACTGGCACCAAAGGCAGTTTGGGATCTGTAACTTTGATTCGAGCTGTTTTACCTTGATGGGTTCCCAGTTAAATATAGCTCTTTGTTTGGAATAATTCACGTTGAATCATAAAATCCTGGTGGGGCTGAAGCTCAGGGCTGGAGCTGCAGATGTGGTGACCTGGTGCAGGTGGGGCATAGATGTTGTGTGGGGACAAAGGAGAAGTTGTGAGGCTCAGTAAAATCATAAAATCCCAGAACCCAGGAATCCTTGAGGTTGGAAAAGAGCTCTGAGGTCACTGGGTCCAACCTGTGCCCGATCCCAGAGCTGTCACCCTGCACAGAGCACTCAGTGCCACCTCCTTGGACACCTCCAGGGATGGGCACTCCAAACCTCCCTGGGCAGTTCCTTCCAAGGCCTGACCACAATTTCCATGGAGAAATTCCTCCTGATGTCCAACCTGTCCACAAACCTGACCCAGCTTTTCTCTCACCTCACCTCCATGGCCATTTTCACAAGATTCACAGTTTGGTAATTCTTGATCTTCAGCCTCAGCGCTCAAACCCGAGCCCCGTTTTGTTTTGTACCCATAGAGCTGGAGGAGTCGCAGAGGAAATGCCCCCCTTGCTGGTACAAATTCGCCAACACGTTCCTGATCTGGGAGTGCCACCCGTACTGGATGAAGCTGAAGGAGATCGTGAACCTCATCGTCATGGATCCYTTCGTGGATTTGGCCATCACCATCTGCATCGTGCTCAACACTTTGTTCATGGCCATGGAGCACCACCCCATGACCCCCGAGTTYGAGCACGTGCTCTCCGTGGGCAATCTGGTAAGGGGGCAGTGAACATTCCCTACAAATCCACTCCTGCTGGGATTCCTGGAATTCTTGATTTGAATTTAGAATAAGTTGTGCTGTCGATAACTTCGCCTGAAGATCAAAAATGAGTGAAAATGAACCTAACCCTAACAATCCTAACAACCCTAACCCAACCCTAACCCAACCCTAACTTTAACAACCCTAACCCAACCCTAACCCAACCCTAACCCAGCCCTAACCCAACCCTAACCCTAACCCAACCCTAATCTAACCCTAACCCAACCCTAACCCCTCTCCTCTCCTCCCTGCTGCAGGTTTTCACTGGGATTTTCACGGCAGAAATGTTCCTGAAGCTCATTGCAATGGATCCATATTATTACTTTCAAGAAGGCTGGAACATCTTTGATGGGTTCATTGTGTCCCTGAGTTTAATGGAGCTGAGCCTGGCGGACGTGGAAGGGCTTTCCGTGCTGCGATCTTTCCGATTGGTATTCCATATCCCGACTCTTCTTTTGGTTTTATTTTTATGGAATATTCTGAGTTGTATGGGACCCACGAGGATCCTCCAGTCCAACTCCTGGCCCTGCACAGACACCTYMACWTAATTTTTTTTTTTTACATGAAACAAGGGAAGACCCGTTTTTCTGTGGGTTTGGGGAGGACAGAGATGGAGCTGTGGCATTTTTTGTGCCATTTGGGTAGGGCAGGGTGGCTTTTCCTTTGGGAAGGGAGATCAGCGTGTGGGGARTWACTCAATCCAAAATGCACAAGCCCGAATTTCCAGAAAGGTTAAGKATTCTCTGCTCCCTGTGAGCTCAGTGGCAGAAACATGGACTTAGCTTGACGTAAAATACAAGACAGTTGTTGTTTAAGAAGTTCTGCCTGATTTCCCTCTTAGTTTCCAAGATAAAATTTGTCATTTTTCTGTTTTGTTCTGTTTTTTTACGTAGCTGAGAGTCTTCAAACTGGCCAAGTCCTGGCCCACCCTGAACATGCTGATAAAAATCATTGGCAACTCGGTGGGTGCCTTGGGGAACTTGACCTTGGTGCTGGCCATCATCGTGTTCATTTTCGCCGTGGTGGGGATGCAGCTCTTCGGCAAAAACTACAAGGAGTGTGTCTGCAAGATCAATCCGGACTGTGAGCTACCCCGCTGGCACATGCACGATTTCTTCCACTCCTTCCTTATTGTCTTCCGTGTGTTGTGTGGGGAATGGATTGAGACCATGTGGGATTGTATGGAAGTGGCGGGACAGGCCATGTGCTTGATTGTCTTCATGATGGTCATGGTCATCGGAAATTTGGTGGTCAGTAAATGGTTCCTGATGGGCTTTCGGGGTTGTYCTCTGGGTGGGATAGGACGGGGGAGAGCCCAGGATGAGGGAGTGATGTTTTTTAG
>NW_026624379.1:42897-50684 GCF_030028575.1 Malurus melanocephalus
CCTTTGATTTATCAACAGTCCCACAGATTTTGGTAGCACAATGTTAAAGATGTTCTTTGCTTGATGAGGACCTCGAGCAGTTGCCTGTAAAAAAAATATTTTGCAATAAAAGCTGGAAGAATGGTTAGGTTTAGGGTTAAGGTTTAGGATTGGGGTTATGGTTAGGGTTAAGGATTAAGGGTTAGGGTTATGGTTAGGGTTAAGGTTTAGGATTGGGGTTATGGTTAGGGTTAAGGATTAAGGGTTAGGGTTATGGCTAGGGTTAAGGATTAAGGGTTAAGGTTTAGGATTGGGGTTATGGTTAGGGTTGAGGATTAAGGGTTAGGGTTAGGTTTAGGGTTAAGGCTTAAGGGTTTAAGTTTAGGATTAGCCTTGGGAACGCCATCCTGGTGCATCAGTCCAGCCTCACCTCCTCTCCTGCAGGTGCTGAACCTGTTCCTAGCCTTGCTGCTGAGCTCCTTCAGCGCCGACAACCTGGCGGCCACGGACGACGACGGCGAGATGAACAACCTGCAGATCTCGGTGATCCGCATCAAGAAAGGCATCGCCTGGACCAAGGCCAAGGTGCGCGAGTTCATGCAGGCGCACTTCAAACAGCGCGAGGCCGACGAGGTGAAACCCCTGGACGAGCTCTACGACAAGAAGGTGAACTGCATCGCCAACCACACCGGCGCCGACATCAACCGCGACATCGACTTCCAGAAGAACGGCAACGGCACCACCAGCGGCATCGGCAGCAGCGTGGAGAAATACATCATCGACGAGGATCACATGTCCTTCATCAACAACCCCAACCTGACCGTGCGCGTCCCCATCGCCGTGGGCGAGTCGGATTTCGAGAACCTCAACACGGAGGATTTCAGCAGCGACACGGATCCCGACGGCAGCAAAGAGGTGCTGGGAATTCATTCGAGTCATTTCACCTTCTGGAGAGCTCCTGGCAGGGAAAACCACGTGGTTCCTGTGCAAAACTTCTGTCTTGTGATGTTTTGGCGCTCAGAACAGGAGTTTCTTGTGCTGGTAGCTCTATGGAAAGCCACAAGTCTTTATATAATATATAAATTATATATAATAATAAATAACATATAACATATAACATATAATATACAATATACAATATACAATATACAATATATATAGAATATAGTATATAGAATATATAATTTATATGTAATATACAATATATAATATACAGTATAGAATATATAAATATATAATATATAATATATAATAATATAAAATATATACATCATGATAGGGTGGCCTGGGTTGAAAGGGACCTTAAAGATCATTTTGTTCCAACTCCCCTGTCATGRACATTCCATAATTTACTCAATCCTGTCTGCCCTGTGAACGTGAGACATGAGTTGGGTCAGGATCTCAGTGAGTGAAGTGAGGAAACAGCTCTCATCGCAGTAAATGTGGTATAAATCACCAATAAATGGCTGAAGTTCGATATTTGCTGGGAATTGATTATTGATTGGATCAGGGGTTGTTTTGTGTTGCAGAAACTCGACGAGACCAGCTCCTCTGAGGGCAGCACCATCGACATAAAGCCTGAGGTGGAAGAAGTGCCCGTGGAGGCACCGGAGGAGTACCTGGACCCCGATGCCTGCTTCACTGAGGGTGAGAGGGGAAGGGAGGAGGAGGAATTGGGGTGTTCTGGGGCCCAGCTCATTTTAGGATTAGACCAGCCTGGATCAGGACTGGTTCTCAGCTTAGCTCAAAACCCTTTTTGGATGCTGCTCAGCTAATTTTGAGCGATTTGCAAAGTGAAGCTCTCAGAAGTGCATCCATTGTCGGATGTAGATCATGGAATGGGGCAAAGGTTTGGGTTGGAGGAGATCTTAAAGCTCATCCCAATTCACCTCTCACCATCCCAGGCTGCTCCAAACCCCTCCACCCTGCCCTTGGACACTTCCAGGGATCCAGGGGCAGCCCCAGCYCYYCTGGGCCACCTCCCCACCCTCACGGGGAGAATTTCCAAAGAATTGTAGATGACCTGTATTAGCACAAGATGATTTTTGTTCAGCTGAAGCCTCTGAGAAGCAGAGTACTTTTCCTTTCCTGGCCTCGATGCGTTTGAGCGGCCGATCCSTTAMGGGAATTCCCATGGCAAAGATGCTKTAAATGGTTCAAGGTTATTTTATCAGCAACTTTTCCACTTGTCTCCTCAAGAGCATGGACCTCACTGAGTAGAACRAGCTGATCTGTTCCCAAATTTATCTTAATTCCAGAGCCCGGGTGCGGAACGGCGAAACCAAAATCCTAAAAAACGAAACTAAAATCCTCAAAACCACAAAAATTTTAACTGACACTCAGCGTGTTCATATTTTGAACCATCGAAACTGCTTCCAGACAGTGATAATTTCATGTTTTTCCCTGAAATGCTGCGTTTTCTGAAGGTGTGCCCTGTGCCTGTTGCAGGTTGCATGCAGCGYTGCAAATGCTGTCAGGTCAACATCGAGGAGGGGTTGGGAAAATCCTGGTGGACCTTGAGGAAAACGTGTTTCCTGATCGTGGAGCACAACTGGTTTGAGACTTTCATCATCTTCATGATCCTCCTGAGCAGCGGGGCCCTGGTGAGTGGAATGGGTGAAATTCAAAGTTTTTCAGCTCAGGGATGTCTAATTGTGGATGGAAAAAAGCAAACTTGGGAATTTTTATATGGGAAACAGCGAAATCCATCGTGGCACCGTACAAAAACCTTTATTGGTGATTTTAGTTTAGTTTAAATCAAGAACAAAGCCTGCAAATCTGGGTCTGATCCCAGTTTGACTATGTGTTATTTATTCAGGAATTTCCTATTTGGTAGGGTTTTTTTGGTTTATTTGTTTTCTGTTTGTTTTGTTTGTTGAGTTTTCTGTTTTGTTCTGTTTTTTGTTTTGGGGGGGTTTGTTTGGTTTTTATGTGGTTTTGGGTGGTTTTTTGTTTGGTTTTTTTTTTCTTTTTAGTTTGACATTGCAGCATCACAACTTTCAAAGGAGACAAAACCCATCATGTAACAAACAAAATTCATTTCACCGCGTTTGATTTCTACATTCTTGATCTAAAAACACCCATTCAGCTCATCCACAACTGCCAAGGTATCCCAGGACCGTTTGAATCTCCTGGATAACAAACCAGGCAATAAATCCCAATTAATTACATCAATTTTCCCCAGGCTTTCGAGGATATTTACATCGAGCAGAGGAAAACCATCCGCACCATCCTGGAGTAYGCCGACAAGGTGTTCACCTACATCTTCATCCTGGAGATGCTGCTCAAGTGGTGCGCCTACGGCTTCGTCAAGTTCTTCACCAACGCCTGGTGCTGGCTGGATTTCCTCATCGTGGCTGTATGTATCCTCTCCTTTTCTGCATCTTGGGAGGATGTTGGCAATGTTTGCTCCTGAAATCCCCTCCTGAATCCTAGATTTAGGAATGGTTTAATCCCAGTTCATGTCTGTGAGTGCCCAAATCCAGGGGAAAATGCTTTGGGTGCCATCAATGGGATAAAACTTTTTGGGTGTTGTCAATGGGATAAAACCCCTTGGGTGTTTTCAGTGGGGTAAAACTCTGGAACCCTTTGGGTGTTGTCAATGGGATAAAACCCTTTTGGGTTCTGTCAGTTGGGTAAAACCCTTTTGGGTGGTGCCAATGGGATAAAACCTTTTTGGTGCTGTCAGTGGGGTAAAACCGTGGAACCCATTGGGTGTTGTCAATGGGGTAAAACCCTTTTTAGTGTTGTCAGTGGGGTCAAACCCTTTTGGGTATTGTCAATTGGATAAAAACCTGGAACCCTTTGGGTACTCTCAATGGGGTAAAACCCTTTGGATGTTGTCAGTGGGGTAAAACCCTGGAACCCTTTGGGTGCTGTCAATGGGGTAAAACCCTTTTGGTGTTTTCAATGGGGTAAAACCCTGCACCTCTTTGGGTGCTGTGGGTGTTTCCCGTTCAGCTTTGGGATTTGTGACCGAGGAGGATTTTCCAGCCCCTCATCTGAAAATAGGATTTTCTGGGAGAGCTGCCCGTGTGTGGAGCTGCCCCTGGGAGGTGTCAGCAGTGGGAGCTCTGTGCAGATGTGATGTTCTCGCTGATATTTCAGGGATATTTCCATTTTTCCTTGCGTGGTTAACKCAGCAAAATCTCCCCCATCCCACCACCCCACAAGGTCTGTTCCAAACAGCAGAGGATTTGTGAGAATCTCAAGGCTTGGGAAGGTTTTTTGTGCACAAAGGAGTTCATCATCACCCATCTTCTGTTCAAAAATTCCAGTGCCCAGGAATGAAAAAGGATTGCACCAAACAGGAAAAACAGCTCAGAGGTCGTAGAAGGAGTGAGGGGTTGGGATAAATCTGCCCTGGAATCCCCCTGCAGAAATCCTTGGGAGGGAGGATAAATCTGAGAAATAAAAAAGAGAGAATAAATGGTAGAATGAGAAAAAAAAAGGCAATGGAGAGAAGTTTTAGCAAGAAATTTGGCTCTGAAGCCCAGCGAGGGAGTTTAAAACGAATGGAATTTGCGCTGTCCAAAGTGGTAGAAAATTGTGTGGTTCAACAGGAAATTCCAGGACCAGGAAATTCAGAATCCCAAGTGTTTGGATTGTTTTAAAATGTTCCATCACGTCCATCAGTGGCTGGAGTGACTTGCCCCAAGAGCAAATATTTTTAAAAAAGAATTCCCAGTTTTTCCAAGCTTCTCCTTTGGAACGTTCTGGGTATGATTCAGTTCTGCTCAGCACCGTTATCACTCTGGAAATATTCCTGAGTAGGTGGAAGGAACTATGCTTGGAATTCAGGGGCAGAAGTGACTCAAACCCAGCATTTCCTGTAGGAAAATTGAAATTCTGATTTTTTTTACTTTTTTTTTAAAATCTTCTCTCAACACCTTTCCTTGGACATGGCTTGCGTGTTTTAAGTCTTATTTTTTAAAAATAACCCCAAATCTCTCTCACTGCCTAAAGATAAAGTTTAATTCCAGATGTTGTGAATGAAGTGCAGCTGTGGCACAAATTTAATTTCCTTCCCAAGCATTTGGTGGAATAAAGATCAGCAAATTCCCAGGCAGGTAACACAACGTACAGGGAGCTGAAAATGAATGGAGTTTATGCTGCCCAAAGTGATAGAAAATTGTGTCGTTCAATAGGAAATTTCAGGATCAGGAAATTGAAATTTCAGGACCAGGAAATTTAGAATCCCAAGTGCTGGGCCCAGAAAATTTCATTTGGAATTCTCAGGGCTTTGGGAGGAATTCCTCTTCTCCCTCAGTGTCACAGATGGAAGAGCTGCAGGATTTTCCCCTCCAGAAAAATGTGAAAATCAGATTTGAGATGCCAAAATCTCAGCAAAACTTCAAAAATCCTTGTGTCCTGTAGCTGTCAAATCCTGTTTTTTTCCCCCAAATGTGGTGGCGTGGTTTGATTTGGTGTTGGGGCAGCAGTGATCCAGGAGGGCAGGGATGGAGCTGTGCATTTTAACAAACGCTCTCGGATGTTATTTTGCAGGTTGCTGTAGCATTTTCCAATTCCCCTCCTCCTCCTCCTCCTCCTCCCCAAAGCTTCCCGGGTGTGTTTGTGAAGACTTTTGCTGGGTAATCGTGAAGGATTTTCTGCTTTTCAGTCCATCTGGGATTCCCTTGGTCCGACCTCGGTGCTTGCTGTGTCTTCTGTCAGAATATCCTCAGGAAAAAACACTGAAACATCCCCAAAAAACCATTTCTGGGATGCTCTGAGTGTAGTCCTGCTTGGGAATTTTCCCAGGGGGAAGAAGCTCTAAAAATTCAGATTTTGGGTTCTGGGAATCACGGAATGGTTTGGGTTGGAAATTAAAACCATTTAATTCTGAGTCCCCTGCTGCGGCCAGGGCCGCCCTCCATACCAAAGTGGGAAAAGCACATGAAAATAAAATGAAAAATCTCACTTTTCCCACACACCATTGATGCATTTGAAATGCGGATCTGGAATATACGTGTGATTCTTCATCATGCTCAGAATGAATTCTGCGTTACTTTTCTAATAATTTTTATAAAATAATGATGCACAGCAAGTGTCCTGCTCTGAGAACTCAGCTCAAACCCATGTGAGGAGGAAACAGAAAAAAAAATGTATTTTTCTGTTTTTTGTTGCTGTACATGGATGTCTTTTTCTTCCTTCAAAAGGGTTCATGTCTTATCTGTGTCTGTAATGTGATAGTGGTAAAAAAATGGGAATGGTGGGGAAAATGGGAATAGTGGTGAAAATGGGAATACTGATGAAAATAGGAATAATGGTAAAAATGGGAATAGTGGTGAAAAATGGGAATAGTGGCCAAATTAATTAAATATTAAAAAGCTGTTTCCCCTCAGTGTTTAATAGGATCCCGGGTGTGCAGCTCATTGAGGGTGGAAAACACCAAATGCACCCCGTGTGTAACATGAATAGAATTTTACAAATCAGCAAATCTGTCTGGAAATCCCAATAAAAACTTCACAAATGAAGCGATGTCCCCATATCCCAAAGAATTTCTTCCCCACATGAGGCCAGAGCTCAGTTTACACAATATGAACAAAAAAAAATGGCTCCAACAAGGTTGGAACTCGAGTTTTGGGATATCAGGGACTGAAATCTGAAAGGTTAAATAAAATATATAAAAGGGTGTATAAAATAGCCAAAAGGGGATATAAAATATCTAAAAAGGAATATGAAATATCTGAAAGGGAAAATAAAACACACAAAAGGGATTGTGAAATATCTAAAAGGGAATATAAAATACCTACTAAAAGGTAAAATAAAGTATCTAAAAGGTCATATAAACTATCTAAAAGGGATATAAAATAAAAATAAAATCCACGAAAGGGATTGTGAAATATCTAAAAGGGAAAATAAAATATCTCAAATGGAATATGAAATCTCTAAAAGGGAAAATAAAATCCACAAAAGGGGTTGTGTGAAATATCTCAAAAGGGATTATGAAATCTCTAAAAGGGAAAATAAAATATCTTAAATGGGATATGAACTCTCTAAAGGGCAGATCAAACCCCAAAGCACTGTGAGCTGTCCCAAAGGGATATGAGCTCTCTAAAAGGGCAGATCAAACCCCCAAAAGGAATATGAAATCTCTAAAATAGAAAATCAAACCCCAAACACCGTGAGCTGTCCCAAAGGGATATGAAATCTTTAAAAGGACAAATCAAGCCCCAATCACCGTGCTCTGTCCCAAGGAATATGAAATCTCTAAAATGAAAATCAACCCCCAAGCACCGTGAGCTGTCCCACAGGAATATGAACTCTCTAAAATGGAAAATGAACCCCAAATCACCGTGCTCTGTCCCAATGGGATATGAACTCTCTAAAATGAAAATCAACCCCCAAATCACCGTGCTGTGTCCCAATGGGATATGAACTCTCTAAAATGGAAAATCAAACCCCAAATCACCATGAGCTGTCCCAAAGGGATATGAAATCTCTAAAATAGAAAATCAAACCCCAAAGCACCGTGAACTATCCCAATGGGATATGAGCTCTAATAGGACAAATCAAACCCCAAAGCACCGTGATATGAACTCTCTAAAATGAAAATCAACCCCAAATCACCGTGCTCTGTCCCAATGGGATATGAACTCTCTAAAATGGAAAATCAACCCCCAAATCACCATGCTCTGTCCCAAAGGGATATGAAATCTTTAAAAGGACAAATCAAGCCCCCAAATCACCATGCTGTGTCCCAGGCCGATGTGGACCCCGGCGCCGTTCCCAGCCGCGCTGTGCYGGTGCTCCCCGTGTGCAGTGTGTGGATTTCTCTGTATTCTTTCTCATAGGTCCCTCTAACA
>NW_026624379.1:51065-62439 GCF_030028575.1 Malurus melanocephalus
TTTTTTTTGTTGTTGTTGTTTTTTCCTCTATTTTTTTTCTATTTTCTGTGTAGGTCTCTTTAGTCAGCCTTATAGCTAATGCCCTGGGCTACTCGGAACTAGGTGCCATAAAATCCCTTAGGACACTAAGAGCCTTGAGGCCTTTAAGAGCGTTGTCCCGATTTGAGGGCATGAGGGTAAGATGCCATTAGCAGCTGATCCTTCTGCATGCCCGTGCAGCGGTTTTTTGTTCATTTTCTTTTTCATTTTTATTTTTTTTTGGAATAAAAGCATGCTAGAACCGATCCAAAGTGGCGGAAAGAAAATTCCAGACAGAATCATGATGCAGCTGCTGACTCAGTCACCCCCYTCCTCCGTGGATGTGCCCTCACCCCGCCCACTGCTGCGCCCTCCCCTCTAATTAAGGGAGATGCATCAATCAGCTCATTAACATTAATTACTGGCCCCAACCACCCGCCATTCGTAGCCCATGTCCACACTTGGCTGCTCTCATTTGGCCTGGCTTTGACCTCGAGCATCCGAGGGGCTTCTCAGCTGGAACTTTTTATTTTTTATTTTTTTTTTTTTTTTTTTTTTAATTTTTATTTTTTGGACCTAGGGAGAATCACCAGGTGCAAAGAAGCAGAATTGGAACCGCCTCGGGGGTCTCCCAGCTCTTGGTGGGGTTGGAATTGGATTGAAATCTCAGTCTGAGGGGGCTCAAAAAAAATTCACCGGGGGGGAAAAGTCTCTGGTGGGTCAGGAAGGGCCTGGGGGGAGCTCAGCTCTTGGAAAACTTTGGTTTCATTCCTCTTGTTGCACCTTGTTGTTCTCAGCCCAGTCTGCTGGGGACTGGCAGCCTTGTCTGGTGCTGAAGCTTTTCCTTTCTTTCCCTTTCCCCTTTTTCCATGCTTTTTTGGTCCCTGTCCTGTCTGTGGAACCAGAACAAAGCACARGCAAAGCATTGAACTGAAGGAGCTTTCCTGGAATTGGCACCACGACCTCAGGGGTTTCAATTATCACAATTATCTGTATTTTGGTGCTTTTTGCCCCGTTTGGGGTTGAAATAGTCTGCTGAGAATGAGCAAAAAAAATGTGTGTAGGAAAAAAATTAAATAAAGTGTATTTCTTATTAATCTGGGGTTGAAATAGTCTCCTGAGAACACGCAAAAAAAATTGTATAGTAAAAAAAATAAAGGGTATTTCGTATTAATTTGGGGTTGAAATAGTCTCCAAAAACGTGCAAAAAAAATTGTGTAGGAAAAGAAAATAAAGTATTTGGTATTAATGGGTTTCTGAAAGGCCTTTGCAAAGGAGRCTGACAGGAGCTCTGCAGTTCTTTGCTTTTCTCTCCTCCATTGCAATCTGCATTTCTAGGAGTTTGCTCTGCTCTGAGCTGGGTCAGGGATTGTGCCTGTGGTGCTGTGAGATGTGCATGTGTTCTGTCAGAGCACACAAAAATCACCTTCCTCCTCCTCCTCCTCCTCCTCCTCCTCCTCCTGCTCTCCCCGAGAGCCCTGCGGGTGGAACAAGCCAGAAATTACAATTTCAGCAGGATATCAGGATAAATATCATCCTTTTTTGCCATTTTTTTGGTTTCTGGGAATAAACCGTGGTGTTTGTAGGAGGGTGAGAGCCAAGAAATCCTGCAGGTGTTGGTGCCCAGCGTCCTGTTGGGATGAGCAGGAGAGCAAAGGATCCAAATTCAGCTGCTGGAGCTCTYAGCTGTGCCCTCGACCCTCCTGGTGCTGTTGGTGGCATCATTCAGGGTCTGCAATTGAGGATTCACTGTTTAATCACCGTGATCTTCCATTTTCCACCAGCCTGGTTTGGGGAAGGAGGGACCTTAAAGCTCATCCATGGGGCAGGGTCACCTCCACTTAAACCAGTCCTAAATCCCAGTCCAGCCTGGCCACGAGCCCCTGGTGACACCAGCGAGGGACAAAGGGACAAACCCACCAGGTGCAGTTGTGTTCCAAACCTGCAGCAAAAGGGTGACAACAACAATTCTGTTCACCCTATAAAGGATCTGAATTAGGAAATCACCACGAAATATTCAATATCCCGCTGAGCCTCCTCTATTAAAACTCCCAGAGCTGGGAGCTGCTCCCAAACCTCAGCAAGCTCAGATTGGAGAGGGATGGGGCTGTGAGCAGACCCGTCCTGGTGGAGGAAGGCAGGAAGGAAGGAAGGAATGAAGGAAGGAAGGAAGGAATGAAGGTGGTTTTTGTGTCTGTGGAGCCTGCAGAGCTGCATGCTCAGCTCTGGGGCCGTGCTCGGTGACGGTGTGATCTCGGTGTTATCGGGGTGAGCGTGGTCCTGGTGGCAGCAGGGCCAGGCTCTGCTGTGAAAACAGCTCTGTTTGAAYGTGGGGAACGGCCCCAGGGGCTGCTGGCTGAGCARAATGGTTMAATCCACRASAAAAAGTGTCCTCCTTGCACAAATTCCACCCAAGAACCTGTTACAACACAGTCTGAGCTTTGGGAAATGAATTTTTTCTTCCTTTGGGCAATTAAAATGATATAAAACCATTGTTTCACCAAAGGACAAACCACCCAAAAATCAACCTCTGTAAATCCACCCCCGTGGCCTGTTTTTATGTCAAAAACAGCGCTCGAAGCAGAATTTGTGCCCTCTCTGGCAGCACCCAGAGTTTGTCGTGGCCGTGGCAGCCCCGCAGCCGTTCCCCAGCCAAAAGCAGCTGTAGTGATGCTTTGCTGTCTCCTGCCTCGTGTTTTATACTGAAACTTTTTCCCACCCCTTCCAACACAGGTGGTTGTCAATGCCTTGGTTGGCGCTATCCCTTCCATTATGAATGTCTTGTTGGTCTGCCTTATCTTCTGGCTGATTTTCAGCATTATGGGGGTTAACCTGTTTGCCGGGAAATATCATTACTGCTTTAATGAAACAGCTGAGCATCGCTTTGAGATAGATGTTGTTAACAACAAGACCGACTGCGAAGCTCTGATGCCGCCCAACTCCACGGAGATCCGATGGAAGAATGTGAAAATTAACTTTGACAACGTTGGGGCAGGATATCTGGCTCTGCTGCAAGTTGTAAGTTTGGTTTTGGGAKTCATGTGAAATATTCCTGATGTGTTTGATGTATTTCCCTCTCTGTGAAATACAAAATCCTGTTAATAAACCCACTGGGGTTGGGGCTGGAATGAATTTGCCATTTTATATTTTTTCCCTTTCCTAATTTAAGGGTTTCCCAGCAGTGAATGACMCCCAAATCTGTCCCCTTTTCCTTTTACTTGAACCTCACCAGGTTCCCATGGATCAACTGCTTGAACACAATTTATGTGATTTAGATTAATATTTCAACAAAATTAAATTGTGCAGGGCCATCAGGAGTACCAGGGAGCCCTGGCAGACACAATTTGGGCTGGTTCCTGTGTTTTGGGTGAATTCTGTCTCACACAAGTTGTGTTTTCTTTGCCAGGCTACATTCAAGGGCTGGATGGACATCATGTACGCAGCTGTAGATTCCAGAAAGGTTTGTGCAAACTCCCAAATTCCCCTCTCTTTGTTTCAATCTGCTCTTCTGCTTTGGTAAAATCAAAGAGTAAAAAATGTAGAATTTTTATAACATTTCACATTGTTTGTGAATGAAACTCTGATCGTTTCATGGGGGTCTGATGGGTTAAAAAATGCTCAAGAAAATCCCCAAAAAAGGAGGTTTCTTCTGGTTCCCTTTTTTGTTCCAGTTCAGCTGGAGTAGGAACACAGTGAAGGAAATCTATAATGGAGTTACAGATTTGATGGATTTAATGAAGTTATAGATTTAATCATTAGAATGAATTAGRGGGAGGAATTATCCAGAAGGTCTCTCATGAATCTTAGTCCTGAGTGTGAGTCTGAGCATCTGTGTGAATCCAATTGTGGAATTATCTCTGGGTTGGAGTTCATTCCTTGGGAATTTTCTGGTTCTTGCGTGCTGGAATCATGCAAACACCACGATTCCTTTCTTAATTTCAATTTTTTCCCCCTTTTATTCTCTTAGTTTTATATAAAAATATTTTAAATGGGTTTTCTCATCCTGCAGTGAGTGCAGGTTTGAAACAGGAAAGTGTAAAAACATTCTTCTAATTTTTGATTTTTTTTTTTGGTCCTACATCTTCAAAAGAAATAATTTGGAAACGTGACCAATCCCGTTTTGCCTCTATTCCTGTGATGCTGTTGAAATGTCATTTATTCCTCTTCTCCTCTCCCCTTCAGCAAGAAGAGCAGCCCAAGTACGAGGACAACATTTACATGTACATTTATTTCGTTATCTTCATCATCTTCGGTTCCTTTTTCACCCTGAACTTGTTCATCGGTGTCATCATCGACAACTTCAACCAGCAGAAGAAAAAGATAAGTGATCTGTGTTTGCTGGTTCCCAGCTCAGATCTGTCCCAGGAGTTCTGGGAGGTTTTTCTCTGCAAATTTCAGTGGGTTTGGGGCACAAATCTCATTTTTTAGAGCCATGGACGTGTCGGTGCCTCTCTCAGCCTTGTTTGGGTGGAAGCTCAGAGAGCCCAGCACGCAGCCCAAGGCTTTAAACTTTAAACTTTGAAAGATTTAAACTGCAGCCAGCTGAAAAAAATTCCCATTTTCATTCATTTTGGGCCGTTTTTTATGCCTTGACTGAAATATGAACCAGAAGTGAGGTGTCTTGCCCACCTCTCCCTCTGTCTCTGTCTCATATTTTACTTTTTTTCTGAGCTGAGTTGAGGATTTGTGTTGTGTAAATGCCCTCACACCCGCTGGGCACAGAGGGGAGAGAGAATTGGGGAAGGAGGAGATAAAACAGGTCATTAGTGCAATAAACCAGATCATTTTTGTGCGATAAAACAGATCAGATTTGTGCCATAAAACAGGTCATTTTTGCAATCTCACGTTTTTTGCAATCTCAGGTGATTTGTGCAATAAAACAGGTAATTTGTAACAAAAACAGTAATTTTTGGTCAGGTATTAATGTGAGTTATTCCTGTCTGAAAAAGCTCCAACCTCCCACCTGGCAGAGCTGGGATTTGCTCCTTCCCCTTCTRTTTTATTCCCTGGTTGTAACCAAATTTCTTTTCTCCCCTTTACTTTGGAGGTCARGATATTTTCATGACGGARGAGCAGAAGAAATATTACAAYGCCATGAAAAAACTGGGCTCCAAGAAGCCTCAAAAACCCATTCCCCGACCCCTGGTGAGTGTTGAGGGAAAACCTGGGGAGCTGATTTCAAATGGCTCCAAAAAAAATCCTTTGTTCGGGCTCATTTGGGGCTCCACATCACCCTGTCCCTGCTGCTCTAACTCACGTGTCATCTGGAAAAGTTAAAAACTTTCACTGGGATTGGTGTTGATCATTTAATTGCCCGAATCCTCAAAAAAATCCCAAAAATTCCATCTGGGTGAGAAGGCACAGTAGTGGAGTAGGAGCGTCCTGGCACCAGAGTTGGATCTTGGGCATTTGTCCATCCTTGGGGGCTGCACTGATGTAGAACTGAGCACGTTTTTCTGCTTTCTGGAAGASCTTGCATCCCTCAGAAAGCCAAAAAATGGGTTTTGGGGTGAGTCCCCTGGTGCTGTGCCATGGGATGAGCTTTAAGGACATTTCCAACCCAAACCATTCCACATTCTGTAATTTCTCAAAATTCCAAACGATTCCTCGTCTCTCCCGCCCCCAGAACCGCATCCAAGGCGCCGTCTTCGACTTTGTCACCCAGCAAGCCTTCGACATCGTCATCATGATGCTGATTTGCCTCAACATGGTGACCATGATGGTGGAGACAGACACCCAGAGCAAGCAGATGGAGGACATCCTTTACTGGATCAACTTTGTGTTTGTCATCTTCTTCACCTGTGAGTGTGTGCTGAAGATGTTCGCCTTGCGGCACTATTATTTCACCATCGGGTGGAACATTTTTGACTTCGTGGTTGTGATTCTGTCCATCGTGGGTAAGTGTGACGCCAGGGAGAGCTCTGTGACCTTCTTGTCTCAGCAGGGGAATGTTTCATTTATCAGGATTTCGAGGTTCTCTTCAAACCTTGGGGAGAGACCGTGGCAGAATTCCTGAYTGATGCCTCTTTCTTCTGTTCTGCCATTCGTTTCCCAGAATTTTGTGGACTAAACCGCTTGCTCTCTCTGTTTTTAAAATCTGAAAAATCTTAAAATTTTTACAATCCTAAGTTTTACCCACCTCATCAGAATGTTTTAATCTGTTCTGCCATTCCTTCCCAGAATTCTGTGAACCAAACCGCTTGCTCTCTCTGTTTTTAAAATCTGAAAATTTTAGAATTTTACAATCTGAAGTTTTACCCACCTCATCAGAATGTTTTCATGCTCAGTGAGCCCCGAAAACAGCCCTGCAGGGTTTCCTGCCCCAGCACACGGCTTCCCATCTCGTTTGTGGTTCATTGGGATGTTCAATCCACATTTTCTCCAACAGGTTTTGAGTTTTTTAGCGTCCGGTCTGTGAAATGCGCTCGACCTCCCTAAGGAATCAGGGCAAAGCGTGGAGGGCGGGCACAAAACCGATGAACCATCAGTCTCCAGGGCATCCCACAGCCTAAAACTCAGCCCTGTTTTTTTTTTGYTGCTTGAAATGAGGTTTATCTCACGCACTTTGAGCACCTTCCAAGCACAATCCGTAGCCTGGCTGCCGTGGCAGGGTTTGGTGTTSAGAGCAGACATCCCCCAGCAGCAGCTCGCTCGTCCTTATCCAGGAGGGGTCAATCCCTTCCCCTCCCCGGGCAGGAGAACCTTTCAGGGAGCCAGAGCACGGGGTTGAGGGGTGGAATCAGAATTGTGGRRTATCCTGAGCTGGAGGGACCCACAGGGAGCTGCTGACCCTGCACAATCCCACTCTGTGCCCTCCCTGGCAGCGTTTCTAAATGCTCCTGGAGCTCGGGCAGGGTCAGGGCTGTGCCCATTCCCTGGCAGTGCCCAACACCCTCACCTTTCCCTGGTACCCATCCCCTGCACGGCTCCAGCCATTCCCTGGGTCCTGTCKGTGTCACAGGAGCRGAGATCGGAGCTGYCCCTCGGGAGGACTCACSTGCCCMMAGGTGACACCTCYGGGTGCTGGASACCCTCTGCAAWTCCCCCKRRGSKKTCCCCRTGCCCCATGTCCATCCCCAGGCTCWCAGGAAGCAGCAGCCCGYGYRTCTCCCGTGTCCCACGTGTTTCCTGTCTCCTTTAGGAATGTTCCTGGCCGAAATCATTGAGAAGTACTTCGTGTCGCCCACGCTGTTCCGCGTGATCCGGCTGGCTCGCATCGGCCGCATCCTGCGATTGATCAAAGGGGCCAAAGGGATCCGCACGCTGCTTTTTGCCTTAATGATGTCCCTGCCTGCCTTGTTCAACATCGGCCTCCTGCTCTTCCTGGTCATGTTCATCTTCTCCATCTTCGGCATGTCCAACTTCGCCTACGTCAAGCACGAGGCCGGCATAGACGACATGTTCAACTTTGAGACCTTTGGCAACAGCATGATCTGCTTGTTCCAGATCACCACGTCGGCRGGGTGGGACGGGCTCCTGCTGCCCATCCTGAACCGGCCGCCMGACTGCGACCTGGACAAGGAGCACCCGGGGAGCGGCTTTAAGGGGGATTGCGGGAACCCTTCGGTGGGGATATTTTTCTTTGTGAGTTACATCATCATCTCCTTCCTGATCGTGGTCAACATGTACATCGCCATCATCCTGGAGAACTTCAGCGTGGCCACGGAGGAGAGCGCGGACCCGCTCAGCGAGGACGACTTCGAGACGTTCTAYGAGATCTGGGAGAAGTTCGACCCCGACGCCACGCAGTTCATCGAGTACAGCAAGCTGGCGGACTTCGCCGACGCTCTGGAGCATCCGCTGCGCGTCCCGAAACCCAACACCATCGAACTGATCGCCATGGACCTGCCTATGGTAAGTGGGGACAGGATCCACTGTTTGGACATCCTGTTTGCCTTCACCAAACGTGTCCTGGGGGACAGCGGGGAGCTGGACATCCTGAGGCAGCAGATGGAGGAGAGGTTCGTGGCGTCCAACCCTTCCAAAGTGTCTTACGAGCCCATCACCACCACGCTGCGGCGCAAGCAGGAGGAGGTGTCGGCGGTGGTGATCCAGAGGGCTTACAGGGCTCGCTTGGCACGGCGGGGCTTCATCAGCCGACGGCCCGCGTCCACCAAACTGGAGAACGGGGGAGCAAACCGGGAGAAAAAGGAAGGAACCCCATCCACGGCGTCCCTGCCGTCCTACGACAGCGTCACCAAACCCGAGAAGGAGAAACAGCAGCGGGCGGAGGAGGGCAGGMGAGAAAAGGCAAAGAGACAAAAAGACACCAGGGAATCCAAGTGTTGAGACAGACACACAAAAAACAAAAAATTTAAAAAAAAAATTAAAAAAAAAATAGTAGAATTGTACGAATTAAAAAATATTTGCAAGTGAAAAAAAAAAAAAAAGATTGTTTACAAACTTCCTGAAATATATCAATACAGAACAGCTGTGGAGACACTTACCTGAAGATCTTATACCAAACATAGTCTGCTTACTGTGTGACAGCGTTGCATCTAAAGCAGTGACCTACCACCTGTTTAAAGGACCCTGTAAACAAACATTTAAACACAAAAAAAAAGGAAAAAAAAAGGATTTTCTATTGTTTGGGCAGGTGGATACTGCATGTTCCACATCAGTCAATGCAACTTAGGACAAACAAGCAAAATAAACCACACACACACACACACACACACACACATGCACACAGAAAAACAGAACCCGCTGCTGGGATCCATGTATTTTCCAAAGCAGCCCCAAGTGGATTTTATTTTCCCATTTTGTTGGTTATTCTCGAAAGAAAACCCAGAAGTCACGATGTCGATGGGTTCGTTCATGCAAAACTAGATTTGAGTTTAGTTAAGCGGCTAAAACAAAAAAAAAGAGAAAAAAAAAGGAGAAAAAAAATGAAAAAGAGTTAAAACAAGCAGAACAAAAAAGAAAAAAAAGGAAAAACTAAAAAAAGCACCCATTAAGCCCACCGAGTTCTCATAATTTATTTGAAATTTATTCTTTGCATTTTTTACTTTCTCCATGGGCTTTACTTGGTTTGGGAGATGGGGTCAATCAGGTACCTTCAGCCTGGAGCCAGCTCAGGCTGATCTCCCCCCTCCAAAAAAAAAAAAAAACAAAACCAAAAACCAACAAAGTGCTCGTTAACACGTAGAAGCGATTTGCATGACGGCATGAGCAGGGACCATGCATGAGGAACCATAACCACGAGACACGCAGTCACCTGTCCACAGGGTGTGTAAAGCCATAAACGCAGGCACTCCACACTGAGAATCTACCGCACACTGTATCGAGAGGAACCTGAGTGATGCTCCTGCCAGTGCGTCCCGGTTGGTAGAGAACGTGCCAGAAACCTGCCAGGAGAAGGAAAAACCCAACAAAACCCAAGGGAATTGGGAAAATCTCAGATCTCCCAAGAAAATGTATTGAAATGACCAATAAAACACAACCGAACTGAATGAGAACACCAAAACGCCCAATAAAACCCAACTAAACTCAACAAAAAACCTGTAACGGCCATTAAAACCCAACCAAACAACGAAAACACCAAAATCCCCAATAAAACCCAACCAAACTCAACAAAACCCCCCAAATCCCCAATAAAACCCAACCAAACTCAACAAAAACACCAAAACGTCCAACAAAACCCAACCAAACTCAACGAAAAACCCCAAATCCCCAATAAAACCCAGTCAAACTCAACTAAAACACCAAAACGTCCAATAAAACCCAACCAAACTCAACAAAAACCCCCAAATCCCCAATAAAACCCAACCAAACTCAACAAAAATCCCAATGAAACCCAACCAAACTCAACAAAACCCTGTAACGTCCATTAAAACTCAATCAAACTCAACAAAAATCCCAACAAAACCCAACCAAACTCAAAAATGAACCCCAACCCCCAATGAAACTCAGTGAAAACCCCCAAACCGCTAAAAAAAACCCAAACTCAACAAAAAATCCAAAACCCCCAATAAAACACAATCAAAAACTCAACAAAACCCCCAACATAACCCAACCAAACTCAACAAAATCCCCAAAACCCCCAGCAAAACCCAACCAAACTCAACAAAAACCCCAAAACCCCCAACAAAAAACAACCAAACTCAACAAAATCCCCAAAACCCCCAACAAAACCCAACCAAACTCAACAAAAACCCCTCAAGCCCCCAGCAGAACCCAACAAGCAGATGAACGAATCGTGTGTGTCTGTTTTAACGACTTTGACTTTCTTTTCCATACAGCCATGGGGTTTTTTTTTGCACACTGAAATAGAACAAAATTGCAAATGCTGCTCTGGACCTCGCCCCAGGGGAGAGGATAAATCTGGGAATGGCTTGTTATCCATGTCACTGTAAATCCAAACCCCAGGGCTTCAAGCAGCCAGCAAGGTCAGTTCTATCCTGCAATATTKAACGTCAATACCAGTTCTTGTTCAGCCTCCATCCTGCAGTGTAGACACTTCTTTTGGTAGAAAATTAAAAAAAAAATGCAGCGCGTTACATCCGCTGGTTGGAATTTGGGGAGCGATCCCAGCCCTGGGGTGGGGGGGATGGATTTGGGATCACTCTTGGATCTGCCATGGCCGTGGTGATGGATTTGGGATCATCCTGGGCTGATCCTTGCCCCACAGGGATGGATTTGGGATCACTCTTGGGTCTGCCATGGCCATGAGTGACTCCTGTTCCAGGGGGATGGATTTGGGATCATCCTGCGTTCTCCTGACCCCTGGTCCAGGAGGGTGGATTTGGGATCAYCCTGATTCTCCCACGGCCGTGGTGATGGATTTGGGATCACCCGGGGTTCTCCTGACCCCTGCCCCACAGGGATGGATTTGGGATCACCCTCAGTTCTCCCATGGGTGACTCTGCCCCACGGGGACACAGATCTGGACACGGAGCCCTCCCCTCATTCCCTGTTGGTGGCACAGCCCCTGCCCTGCTTTGGGGTGCAGCCAGGGGGGTTTTGGGGTGGCTGCAGCCCAGGAGGGCCCGGTGCCTTCCCCTCCCTCCTTTTTCCCCTCTGGCCCAGTCTCTGCCCATGAGGGACCATCAGGAGCTCCGTGTGCCCATCCCAACCCTGTTTTGGGGTGTCCTCACCCTCCACCCCCTCTCATTTTGGGGTGTCCGGGCAGAGCAGTGGCACAGAGGTGACATTTGGTGACACCCAAACCAGCGGGACAAACAAAAAAAACCAAAAAAACCCAAAACCCCGAGACAGCAGAGCTGGAGATGAGAGGATGGATCTGGATTTGCATAATCCCATAACCCAGAAAATGCCAGGAATCGCCTAAAATCACCCAAACGCAAGCAGGAAGCCATCCAGCAGCCATCTGTGCCACCTGGGCATCCTCGGGAGC